>NC_133653.1:157254618-157515959 GCF_009905375.1 Apium graveolens
TTTTATCGTTATTATTATTGCACTTCTTATTAGAACTGTCATAATATAATAGAATTACGAGATATATTCTCCCCACCATGGAAACTGTGCAAGGCACAATCTTATGTATGATTGTGACCTAACGTTGAATTTTCCAAAATTTATCAGTATCATGCCGCCAAGAAGCATTAGAACTAGGGCGAACCCTGGATTTGAGGACCAGGGAAGCCATAACCAGGATGGTAGGAACCAAGAACACAGTGAAAACGAAGACGAGGATTATGTCGAACAGGATGACTCCCAGTATGAAGAGGAGGAGGAAACATTTGATGTGGAAGGATTTGAGATAGAGGCTGAAGAAGGAGAAACTGAGGTTGAGCAACAAGTACCAAACCCAGGCATAGATCGAATAAGGTATATTTGATAGTTTTGAATAATAATCAAACTTATTTTTGATTATTCAAATAAAGATCGTACTTTCGTATAAGTATATCTTTTGTTATTTATTATTCATTTCAAGTATGAGTTTTAAAACATCTACTTCAAATATTTTTATAAAGATTATCCTTATGGGAATATTATTTAAATAATAATATTCAGATATTTCCTAATATATCGAGATTGATTTATTTTAAATCATCATTACTCTAAACATTCTTTAAAATGTTTTTGAGTCTTCAAAATGATATTAAAAGTTAGAGCGGATCCCAAAACTCGTTTTCAAATTTAAGATCTTACTTTCGAAGGGGATTTAAATACTCGCTTAAAAATCTGAGGAATACGGATCTGTGGTGTATTTTATGTTCGCAACAAGGTTGCTGTTTTGATAAAAGAATTTGATTACTTTCCCAACGTTCGGGAAATAAGTCCATCTAATTGAGTCGGCATATGCGACAGGCCGGGGTACGGTCTATCAAAGTGTAAGTGGCTGGGTGGCAGTCCATCAACGCGTAAGAGGCCGGGTGGCGGTCCAGCACAAGATCCTAATGCGGCCAGGGTGATGACCGATGGGGGATTCATCCATCTACTAGTAGAAAAGGTTACTTATTGGTATCTTTTCCTGATCAGCAAAATATCAGGTTTATGCTAAAATTCTCTTTTTTCCAAATTCATTGGATATGAAAACTCTGTTTATACTTTTCATGGCAGAGGTTTTCAGGGAATTTATGAGCGATGTATATATGTATATATATCGGGACTTAATGAATTATCTCGTAACTTCATTTCTTTTTAATCATTAGTTCAAGGATTGAATCTATTCAGGTCTTAAGTTGAGGTCCCATCTATGTGATGAACCTTTGAAAACTTATTATACTTTGAACAATAATAGTTCAAGTAGTTTTCTAAAATGATATAAGTATAGTGAAGTAATTGGTAACTTCATCTCCCTTTAAGCTTATATCCGGTAAGTAATTATATTACATTTGATAAAGATTCCAGTAAGTTATCTAGTTAGATACTTGCATTATTGATTACACTATATATTATCTTGCGAGCTATAATGCTTACTCTTGCTTCATTTCTTCTTCACACAACAACAGTTAGGAAAGATAGCCAAGCTCAAGCAGACCCAGCGCAATACCGTGGGAAGCGTCCCGCGTCTTCCCGTTGATATCATAGCTGCTATAGCTGCAGAGGTAGATCTATCTGTAGATCAGGCATTCTACTTTTGGGAATCAATTATGTATAATTATAACTTGTGGCAAATAACGGCAATTAACTGTAAACTTATTAAGTAATCATTTTGGGTTGTAATAACTTTTAATTTGTAGATTCAAGAACTTGTACTTATTTCAATTTTATCTCTGAGACTATAACGTGTTATGGTGTGTATTAGTGTGGGGTCACAGCATGTGGTTATTTATTTTTAATTAAGTTAAGTGATATTATGGAAAGAAAGATCGTGACGACCCGGATCCCCGACCCCGAATCTGGGGGTGTTACAGAAATGGTATCAAAGCTAAGCGTTATAAACCTGAGAGATGATGCGACGATATAATAATAAACTAACATAGATAATAAGAACTCTTGCCAAGTTCATGGTTTGACTACTTAAAGTAGCATTGACAGTTAAAACCCCTACGGGAATTCTTATAAGTATCATGATAGTAACTTAGCTCGTTTAATGTGTAGGCATATGAGATAAAGGACCCAGAGATGTTCGAGCATGAGCATGATGAGGCACTGCTAGATGACGAGGATCAGGAGGAGCCTGAGGAGGACCCCTCAGAGGAGTCAGAGATGGAGGTTATTGTGATTTCAGATGAGGAGGACTCGAATGAGGTACCAGTAGCTGAGGAGCATGTCGGAGCTATAGTGGAGTATACTGATACCCCTCTACCCTCACTTCTTGTGGTCGGAGCTCCTACCCCTCCACCACTATCTTGAAGCCCCTATGATGTCAGCTCTGAGACCCATACCCCCGAGCCTAGGCAGACCGAGGAGGCACCCCCAGCGGTTCCGGATTCACCACCTCTTGACCCTGCCCATAGGAAGTCTTTGTTAGCTCACGGCTATGTTCAGGATGTTCTGAGGACTCGAGTGGCTATTGCTGAGGCCCGGCTGGATGAGGTCAGAAGAGAGTTAGATGCAGAGAGAGCTGGTAGGCGTGCACGAGCTCATGAGGCTAGAGCTACCATACCCCGATCCCTGAGGAGGGAGCTGACGGGGATAGAGCTTATGGCCCGTACGAGACTCCGATCACTTCAGGGAGACAGACATGGCAGGATATCCAGGAGGCAGGTTGATTATATTTTCCTTCGTGCGATGGAGAGAGTGTGGGAGTTAACACGCTCTGGTGATTGATTCAGGACCAGTGATGTGGTAGTCTAGTCGTCTAGTTAGTTGATGTTAGTGTATACTGAAAATATTTATTTGAAGTATGTACATTTATTTCTGGCCAGTTTATTTGAGAATCATTTGAATGTTTACATGTTGTCTAATATTATATATTGTGAACAATCTAGTATCAAATGGGATACAGAATATTAGATTGTTAAATACGGTTATATAATATAATAAGGTTCACAGCACAGGTGGTGTTGGACAATCCACTGGTATGGCTGTAGTATTATTTAGATTAGTTTATATTGACTAATAAATAATACTAGTATAATTTGTGTATATTGAACATGATCAAATTTAGAATTGTTCCCTTAATACTGATTAAGAAGGAGAACTAAGATTCTATATTATTATTAATGCTTAGGTTCTTAATCCGGAAATAGTAATTGACACGTGTATATTATTTACATGCTTTGATTTATATATGAAATAATTCTTTTGAATTATATCATTATATTTTGGGTGATGGAATTATATACATGGTGGATATTATTTATTGAAGGAATCCATGTCCTGATAATATTCGGGTTAATGATGTCCCCTTGAAAGCTCAAAAAGATTTAATTATGTGAAACCCTGCAGGTGGAATTTATTCTGGCATAATTAAATAAAGGTTGAGTGGATGATCAAGGATAAAAGATATTAATTAAATAAATTATCAGTAATTTATTTAATTAATGGACATATGATATTTTAAACATGGGGAATTTAATAAGCAAATGATATTGGAACCGAATTAATTAAATTACGGTATTAGGAAAGGTAGTGCAAATATTAATTCTTTAGTGAATTGAATTAATATTTAATTACATTGGGCTAGGATCAAGATGTAATTAGAAGGCCCAACCTAATTATCCATGGTCCCTATTGTAGCCTATATATATTCTTATTCTCTTCTTGCTTGGAATTGTGTGAAAACATATTGTAGCCACCAAGGAGCAAGAAGAGAGGATAACCTGAGAAGACGGAGGCCACACTTCGCTCAAGGGAATTTGGGAATATAATAGAAGAACGTGGAATCAACCATTAACAAGCTAATCCTCTTTTCGTAATCTTTATCGTAAAACGTAGTAACACCCTAAGTCCGTGGTTCCCAATAATTGGTATCAGAGCCTGGTAATGGGTTCTACGTTTTATGATATAATGTCCATGTCGTAATTATATATGCGTGTATATAGTGTTTTGCTTGTATTGGTTTTGATGCAGGTTGTTAATCCACTATTATGGCCATGTATATTTTAATTATGTGTTTGGATCCCACGTGGTTTAATCGTGGTTAATTTTTGTTTTGGTTTCCACGTGGTTTAATCGTGGTTGTAATTTACATGAGGGTTGATCGTGTTAGAATAGATTTTACAAAATTAGTTTTGTATTAGATCTATTTTTTTTTGTAATTGTTCCGGGTATTTTGTAATAGTTATGTGCGATCGGAAATCAATTCCGGTAGTTTTTTGTTCCGCTGTGCGATTACAAGGGGCTGCTGGAGCTGCGACGGCAGCGGGGGCTGCTGGGGCTGCTGGGGGCTGCTGGGGGCGTCGGGGCGCACTTGGGGCAGATTTTTTTTTGAGAGCTGGATTTTTTTTTCAAGGGCCATAATAGTGGAAAATTTATTTTAATTTTTTCCATTAAATTTTAATTATTGCTTTAATTTATTGATTATGTGTGTCGTTAATTATGTGTGTAATTCTTTTAAAATTGCATGTTTAACTTAATTAGGACGACATGGACATAAAATTTATTTATTGCTTTAATTAAATGTTATATGTTGCTAAAATTATGTGTGTATTTTGAATGCATGATTAGACATAATTATAACAACATAGGGCCCCATTTAATTTTAAAATTCCTCAATTTTAATTAAAAAAATTCTAACTGGGAGAGGGAATTAATATGAACTTAAATCCCATGGTCTCCATTATTGGTTGTAGGTAATTTAACATAAAGACGAATATAAATTATATATACGTCACCCATCGTGGCATGTAATTTGTGGTGTCTAGAATGTTATAGAAATTACTAGAACAAACTTCTTAAATTAATAAATTTTGAAAGGAATAAATACAGATTTTCTTTATTTATGATTTGGGGCGATTTTGTCAAAAACGGGTTCATCGAACTTTTAAGGCTGTGGGTTTTAAGCGAGACCGATGTGACTCCTCCACTACCTGGAAATCAAACCATTGATGAATATTGAATTGAAGTATTCTATTCAAGGCAAAATTACGAATATTGGAAGGTATACACGCCACCCATCGTGGCGTACCAAGTTCCATAGATTTCGAATAATTTAAGATTTGATGATGGTATACACTTAGCTATGAAAAATAATATAGTCCACCCCAACGTGGCATATTGTTTAGTAATAGGACTGAAGTAACATTTAAACAAAATTAGGTGGTATACATGTCACACATCGTGGCGTACCAGAAGCTTATGGTGTTTAGATGTTAGTGCATTAAATTTTAATAATTTAGATCTTAATAATTAATGCACCCTTATTTATGTGATGTTTTTATGCATGATTCTCAGGATAAAATGGGCTTTAATCCACTATTTACCATACTTAAGGATAACAAACTTACCGGACCTAACTATATTGAATGGAAACGAAATTTGGACATTGTGTTGACTGCTGAGGAGTACAAGTTTTGCACTTATGAACCCAAGCCTGAACAGCCTGCTGCTGATGCTCCTGAAGATGAGAAAGAGTATTATAAACGGTGGATTAAGGCTGATGAGATGTCGCGATGTTACATTCTGGCAGCAATGTCGGGTGTTTTGCAGCATCAGCATCAGTCTATGGCCACTGCTTCAGATATGCTCTTTAATCTCAAGGAACTTTTTGGAGATCAGAATAGGGCTACTAGGCAAGTAGCCATGAAGGCTTTAATGAACACTCAGATGGCTGAAGGCACACCTGTAAAGGATCATGTTCTCAAGATGATGTCACATCTGAATGAGATAGAGATCCTTGGTGCTGAACTTGATGGGGAAACCCAGATTGACATTATCCTTATGAGCTTGTCCAAGAGTTTTGAGCAGTTCCGCTTGAATTACAACATGACCAAGAGGCAGTATAGTCTCGCGGAACTGCTGACAGAACTTCAGGCAGCTGAAGGATTATTTTGGCAGAGTGTTCAAGTGAATGTGGCTGAGAAAGGTTCTTCCTCTAAGCTGAAAGGTATTAAGAAGAAGAAAAAGGCTCAGAAACAGAAAGCTGTGAAGGCAGTGGGAGTTCAGGGTGGTGTGAAAAAGCCTAAGGGAAAGTGCTTCAGATGCAAACAGTCAGGTCACTGGAAACAGGATTGTTCTCTTCCTAAGAAGACAAACAATATTGGTATGTCTCTTTCTCTAGTTACAGAAACATCTATAGCGGCTATATCTACGAGCACTTGGTGTGTAGATACAGGAGCCACTGATCATGTTTGTAATTCTATGCAGGGGTTCCAACTATCCAGAATGCTTAGAGATGGTGAGATATACGTGTTCATGGGAGATGCTACAAAAGTAGCAGTAGTTGCAATAGGAGTTATTCATTTATCTTTTGGTTCTGATAGGATTTTGGTTTTGAACAATTGTCTCTATGTACCTTCTTTTAGAAGAAATTTAATTTCGGTTTCTAAACTTGCTTTGGATGGTTATAATGTTTGTTTGGATCGTAATGTTTCTATTATGATGAATAAACGAATTATATGTTCTGGTACATTGCAAGACAATTTGTATATAATTAATCCTAGTCAACCTGCACTGCAACTGCAATTTAGGGAATTGAACAACACATCTTCTAACTCTACTAAAAAAAAGGAACCTTCTAGTTTGAACCAAACATATCTTTGGCACTTGAGATTAGGTCATATTAACTTGAGGAGGATTCATAGACTGGTAGTAGACGGGCCTTTAAGCTCATTGGCAGTGGAGCCATTTCCAGTTTGTGAATCCTGCTTGGAAGGTGAAATGACTAATAGGCCTTTCAAGGCAAAAGGGAATAGAGCCAAACAACTGTTAGAATTGGTTCACTCTGATTTATGTGGACCCATGAATATCCAAGCAAGAGGTGGTTATGAATATTTCATCACTTTCATTGATGATTATTCTAGATATGGGTACGTTTATTTGTTGCACCGTAAGTCTGAGTGCTTTGATAAGTTCAAAGAGTACAAAGGTAAAACGGAGAAGCGACTTAATAAAAGTATCAAGTCACTACGATCAGATCGTAGTGGCGAATACTTGCTTGGAGAATTTAAGGAATATTTATCAGAAAATGGGATAGAATCCTAGTTAACTGCACCAGGCACACCCCAGCAGAACGGTGTAGCAGAGAGAAGGAACCAGACTCTTTTAGAGAGTGTTAGATCGATGATGAGTTATTCGGATTTACCCAAGTCATTTTGGGGACATGCCTTAGAGACAGCAGCTTATCTTCTGAACTTAGTACCTTCTAAGTCGGTTCCTAAAACCCCCTTAGAATTGTGGACCGGGGATAAACCGAGTCTAAGACATATTCGAATATGGGGTTGTCCAGCACATGTGCTGAACAAGAACGCGACTAAGTTAGAATCTCGTACAGAAGTAAGGTTGTTTGTAGGCTACCCCATGGGAACGAAAGGATATTTATTTTATAGTCCAAAGAATCGGGATGTCATTGTTAGCACCAATGCAAGATTCTTAGAGGAGGAATATATAATGAATCACAAACCCATGAGTAGTGTCGTTTTAGAGGAACTAGTGGGAGGGACAAATAATACCCATGAAGCTGTAGTACAAGTAGAACAACCACAACATAATGTACAACCTGTCACTAATACCGCACCAGTGCCTCGTCGTAGTGGGAGGGTTGTTCAACAGCCTGATAGATTCATGTTTTGGGTGAGTCTTCAGACTTGGTCTCTGGTGAACATGATGATGATCCCCGTACATACGAAGAGGCAGCACAAGACAAAGATGCAGATCTTTGGCAAAAGGCGATGGAATCTGAGATAGAATCAATGTATTCTAATCAGGTCTGGGAGCTCGTGGAACCACCCAAAGGTATAAAACCTATTAGATGTAAGTGGATCTACAAGAAAAAGAGGGGATTAGATAAAAAGGTGAAAGCCTGGAAAACAAGACTTGTTGCGAAAGGGTATACTCAGAAAGAAGGTATCGATTATGAGGAAACCTTTTCACCGGTAGTCATGTTTAAGTCAATCCGTATTCTTTTATCTATAGCAGCTCATCTCGATTATGAGATTTGGCAAATGGATGTCAAGACAGCTTTTCTTAATGGAAGTCTTGAAGAAACCATCTATATGAGCAACCAAAAGGATTCATTAAGGAAGGCCAAAAGCATCTGGTATGTAAGCTTAAGAGGTCTATCTATGGACTTAAACAAGCTTCTAGAGACTGGAATATTTGTTTTGATCAGGCAGTCCAGTCATATAGATTTGATCAAAGTCCAAGCGAATCGTGCATGTATAAGAGAAGTGAAGGTAATGCAGTGGTTTTTCTAGTACTATATGTAGATGATATTTTACTCATTGGAAATAATGTTGAGATGTTGTCATCAGTAAAGGCATGGTTGTTCAAACAATTTGACATGAAGGACTTAGGTGAAGCGGCATACATCCTTGGGATCAAAGTTAGAAGGGATCGCAAGAAAAGGATGTTGGGTTTATCTCAAGAGCCCTACATTGATGAAGTATTAGCTCATTTTAACATGCAGAACTCCAAGAAAGGTTTTCTACCTTTTAAGCATGGAGTTGCTCTATCTAAGAAGCAGTGTCCTTCGACACCTAAGGATATAGAGAGCATGAAAGCAGTTCCTTATGCTTCAGCATGTGGAAGCTTAATGTATGCTATGTTATGTACGAAGCCTGACATCTGCTTTGCTGTAGGCATGGTTAGTAGATATCAGTCGAACCCAGGTCAGGAACATTGGAATGCAGTAAAAACTATACTCAAGTACCTGAGAAGGACTAAGGAGTATATGTTAATTTACAAGGCCTCGGATCTATTTCCTTTGGGATATACTGATTCAGATTTCCAATCAGATAGGGATAAGAGGAAATCAACCTCGGGATATGTTTTTACTTTGGGAGGTGGAGCCGTTATATGAAGGAGTGTAAAGCAGAAATACATTGCAGACTCCACCATGAAGGCCGAGTACGTGGCGGCCTCTGAGGCTACCAAGGAGGCTGTATGGTTCAGAAACTTCCTTTTGGACTTAGATGTGGTACCTAATTTGCCTAGGAGCTTGACGGTGTATTGTGATAACATTGGTGCTGTGGCAAATTCAAAGGAACCGCAAGACCACAAAGCCGCTAAACATATTGAACGTAAGTATCATCTCATACGAGGAATCGTAAAGCGAGGGGATATATTTGTGGCTCACATATCATCAGAAGACAACCGAGCAGATCCTTTCACAAAGAGCTTGCTAACCAAGGTTTTTGACAAGCATGTGGAAGCGATAGGAGTCAGAAGGATGAACACATAGATTTTTATGTAATAGTGGATTAAATAAACACTGATGTACACATAGAATATTTTGAGTATAAGTGGGAGATTGTTACTGTATACTGAATATATTTATTTGAAGTATGTACATTTATTTCTGGCCAGTTTATTTGAGAATCATTTGAATGTTTACATGTTGTCTAATATTATATATTGTGAACAATCTAGTATCAAATGGGATACAGAATATTAGATTGTTAAATACGGTTATATAATATAATAAGGTTCACAGCACATGTGGTGTTGGACAATCCACTGGTATGGCTGTAGTATTATTTAGATTAGTTTATATTGACTAATAAATAATACTAGTATACTTTGTGTATATTGAACAAGATCAAATTTAGAATTGTTCCCTTAATACTGATTAAGAAGGAGAACTAAGATTCTATGTTATTATTAATGCTTAGGTTCTTAATCCGGAAATAGTAATTGACACGTGTATATTATTTACATGCTTTGATTTATATATGAAATAATTCTTTTGAATTATATCATTATATTTTGGGTGATGGAATTATATACATGGTGGATATTATTTATTGAAGGAATCCATGTCCTGATAATATTCGGGTTAATGATGTCCCCTTGAAAGCTCAAAAAGATTTAATTATGTGAAACCCTGCAGGTGGAATTTATTCTGGCATAATTAAATAAAGGTTGAGTGGATGATCAAGGATAAAAGATATTAATTAAATAAATTATCAATAATTTATTTAATTAATGGACATATGATATTTTAAACATGGGGAATTTAATAAGCAAATAATATTGGAACCGAATTAATTAAATTACGGTATTAGGAAAGGTAGTGCAAATATTAATTTTTTAGTGGATTGAATTAATATTTAATTACATTGGGCTAGGCTCAAGATGTAATTAGAAGGTCCAGCATAATTATCCATGGTCCCTATTGTAGCCTATATATATTCTTATTCTCTTCTTGCTTGGAATTGTGTGAAAACATATTGTAGCCACCAAGGAGCAAGAAGAGAGGATAACTTGAGAAGACGGAGGCCACACTTCGCTCAAGGGAATTTGGGAATATAATAGAAGAGCTTGGAATCAACCATTAACAAGGTAATCCTCTTTTCGTAATCTTTTATTGTAAAACGTAGTAACACCCTAAGTCCGTGGTTCCCAACCGTCGAGGCCATAGTAAGAGCTAATTTTCCAGGATAGTTGACTTGTATATAGTATCCCTTTCTCTGACTAGACAAATAGACTCATGTATTTCACTTTTGGGCAGGTGACTATAGCACTGTTGTACTTTTGACTAGATCGAACTATGTATTTATCGCATTATGTATATATTTGTTTCCTTTCAGTTCAGTTCCTTAGTGACGAGATCACTGTTTTTATCGTTATTATTAATGCACTTCTTATTAGAACTGTCATAATATAATAGAATTGCGAGATACGTTCTCCCCACTATAAAAACTGTGCAAGGCACAATCTTATGTATGATTGTGACCTAACGTTGAATTTTCCAAAATTTATCAGTATCATGCCGCCAAGAAGGATTGGAACTAGGGCGAACCTTTGATTTGAGGACCATGGAAGCCATAACCAGGATGGTAGGAACTAAGAACACATTGAAGAGGAAGACGAGGATTATGTCGAACAGGATGACTCCCAGTATGAAGAGGAGGAGGAAACATTTGATGTGGAAGGATTTGAGATAGAGGCTGAAGAAGGAGAAACTGAGGTTGAGCAACAAGTACCAAACCCAGGCATGGATCCCATGGGGCAGTTCATGCAACTATTAAGGCAGAACTTGGAACGTCAACCTAACCCACCCCCTCAAGGAAATAACAATGCTGTGGAAAACTCTTTCAGGGTTTTCAAGTCCTTTAATCCCCCTGAGTTCCACAGATCAGCCGACCCAGTTGAAGCAAGGGCATGGCTAAAGGAAATGGAGAAATCCTTTGAGATTCTAAGTACCGATGAGGCACAAAAGACTCTATTTGCTGCCTACCTTATGAAAGGAGAGGCCAACTACTGGTGGGAGGCCAAGAAAAACATGGAGATAGATGTTATCATAACCTGGGAGAGGTTCAGTCAGTTGTTTTTGGGGAAATATTTCCCGAGGTTTATGGAGAACCAGATGGAGCTCAAGTTCTTGGAGCTAAAGCAGAATAACTTATCTGTAGCAGAGTATGAGGAAAAATTTACTGTGTTATCAAGGTTTGTGTCGGAATTTGTGAGCACCGAGGAAAAGAAAGCTAGGAGGTTTCAGCAGGGACTGAAACCGTGGATTCAGAATAGGGTGGCAATCCTTTGAGCTTACAGATTATGCTACTCTGGTGCAAAAGGCAACAATTGTAGAAGCCGGAAGTGAATAGATGCAGAAGGAAAGAGAGAAGAAAGGAATAAAAAGGAAAAGTATGAGCATGGGCGGGGGTTCCGCAGGAGGGAGCTTCCCAACTAGATTTAATCGAGGAGCAGTGTCCCTACCGGGAAGGAGTACTGGGTTTAAGCGGCCCGTGAGTGTGAATGTGAGCCAGAGCGACCATAAGTCAAGAATGTCCTATTCCAACAAGTGTCGACCCCCATTACCAGCCTGTAACACTTGTGGAAGGATACATTCCGGGGAGTGTAAAGGAAAGCCGGTAATCTGCTTCAAGTGTGGTCGAGAAGGTTACTATTCGGACAAGTGCACTTCAGAAACCCCCATTACCCGCCCAACCACCACTTATCATCAGTGTGGACGCCCGGGTCATTGGAAGAGGGAATGCCCAATGAACAAACCGGCAGCTTCAGGACCAAGCAGGGCTGCCTCCAATAGGCCACCTACTGTGAGGACTTTCAACATGACAGTTCAAGATGCTATGAAAGACTCAGATGTGGTAGCAGGTACCCTTTCTCTAAATTCAGTCAGTACAAATGTTTTATTTGATTCGGGAGCAACTAAATCTTTTATATCGAGGGACTTTGCACATAAATTAAGACTTAAGGCTAAACCCTTGTTAGAACCCTTACAAGTGGAAATAGCCAACCATGAAATTATCCCTGTTAACCAGATTCACCCCGCCTGTGAGTTAGGCTTAGGGGAGTAATCTTTTAGTGTTGATCTAATTCCTTTTAAATTAGGGGAATTCGATGTAATTTTGGGAATGGACTGGCTATCTAGCAATGATGCTCAGATAGACTATAAGGGGAAGAAAGTTAAGTTGGATATTCCAGGGAAGAAAGGAGGTATATTTAGAGGGAAGAGGCAGACGTATAAATTTTTGACCATGGCCCAGGCAAATAAGATGCTACGAAAAGGAAATGAGCTTTCCTAACCTATATGGTGGACACGCAGAAGGAGGTGCCCAACTTGCAAGACATTCTGGTAGTCAATGAATTTGAGGATGTATTCCCACAAGACCTTCCGGGACTACCACGCGATAGAGTGATTGAATTTGCTATTGAGTTGGCCCCAGGGACGACGCCAGTTTTAAAGGCACTATATCGGTTAGCCCCATTAGAAATGAAGGAACTGGCTACCCAATTACAAGAACTTTTGGATAAGGGTATGATAAGACCCAGTGTGTCTCCGTGGGGAGCACCAGTATTATTTGTTAAGAAGAAAGATGGGAGCATGAGGTTGTGCATCGACTACCGAGAGTTGAACAAGCTAACCATAAAGAACAGGTACCCATTACCCAGAATAGATGATCTGTTCGACCAGCTAAATGATGTTGTCTACTTTTCCAAGATTGACCTGAGAACTGGATATCACCAACTAAAGATTAAACCCGAAGATATTCCAAAGACTGTGTTCCGAACCAGGTATGGGCACTATGAGTTCTTGGTAATATCCTTTGGATTAACCAACGCCCCATCGGCTTTCATAGATTTAATGAACAGAGTATTCAAGAAGTACTTGGACAAGTGTGTGATAGTTTTTATCGATGATATTTTAATCTACTCAAGGACCGAGGCAGAACATGTAGAGCATTTGAGGATAGCTCTAGGAATACTCAGAGAAGAACAGTTGTTTTCCAAATTCCCGAAGTGTGAATTCTGGCGGAATGAAGTACAGTTTTTAGGACATGTGATCAATAAGGAAGACGTATTGGTCAACCCCTCTAAGATAGAGGCGGTCTCAAACTGGGAAAGGCCAACCACACCTACTGAGGTAATGAGTTTCATACGATTGGCCGGCTACTATTGTAGATTTGTACAGGATTTTGCGAAGATCGCAGCCCCTTTAACACGACTTATCCGTAAGACAGAGAAGTTTGAATGGACAGAACAATGCGAGAATAGTTTTCAAGAATTGAAGAAAAGGTTGGTAACGGCCCCAGTGTTGGCGTTGCCAGGCGTAAAAGGAGATTTTGTGATATATAGTGACGCATCGCACAAAGGATTAGGGTGTGTGCTTATGCAGCATGGTAAGGTGATTGCGTATGCGTCAAGACAACTGAAGGAATACGAGACTAAATATCCTAGTCATGACCTTGAGCTCGCGGAAATAGTTTTTGCCTTAAAAATTTGGAGGCACTACTTGTATGGAGAGAAGTGCGAGATTTTCACAGACCATAAGAGCCTCAAGTACATATTCACACAGAAAGAGCTCAACATGCGTCAGAGAAGATGGTTAGAACTAATCAAGGACTATGATTGTGAGATTCTCTATCATCCAGGGAAAGCCAATGTGGTGGCTGACGCCCTTAGTAGGAATGAAAGACTCAAAATGATAATGACTTCGGAGGAATTGATAAAGGATTTCGAGAAAATGGAAATAGAAGTAAAGGTAACCGGAGCCGGAACTGAAAAGCTGTTTGAGATCTCAATGCAGCCAGAGTTATTGGAAAAGATTAGATTATGCTAAGAAAAAGTAATGAATGAAGGAAGAGAGTCAATAACTGGAGAAGAGATCCATACTGAGAGAGATGATAAGGGGATAATGAGGTATTCCTACAGGATTTGGGTTCCGAATGTTCAAGAGCTTAAAGACGAGATTTTGGATGAAAGCCATAGTTCAAGGTATTCCATTCACCCGGGGAGTACCAAGATGTATAGGGATTTAAAGGAATATTACTGGTGGCCCAAAATGAAGATGGACGTAGCAGAATGGTAAGCAAGTGTTTGACTTGCCAAAGAGTAAAGGCGGAGCACCAGAGACCAAGTGGACTTTTACGACCCCTGGAGATTCCCGAATGGAAATGGTAACAGATAGCTATGGATTTTGTTGTGTGCTTGCCAAGGACAAAAGCCAACCATGATGCTATATGGGTAATTATAGACCGACTGACAAAGTCAGCTCACTTCATTCCTATTAATGAGAGATACATAGTCGATAGATTGGTGGACATTTACCTTAAGGAAATAGTGATGCGATATTGAGTCCAGCGTCCATTGTCTCAGACCGAGACCCCAGATTCAACTCCAGATTTTGGAGGAGCTTTCAAGAATGTGCGGGAACCAAATTAAACATGAGTACCGCTTACCATCCCCAAACGGACGGGCAAAGTGAAAGGACCATCCAGACACTAGAGGATATGTTGAGAGTCTGTGCAATAAACTTTAAAGGAAGTTGGGATGATCACTTGCCGTTGATCGAGTTTTCTTATAACAATAGTTTTCATGCCAGCATCGGAATGCCGCCTTACGAGGCCCTGTGTGGAAGAAGGTGTCGATCTCCCTTATACTGGGATTAAGTGGGGGAGCGAAAGATGCTCGGACCCGAAGTGGTACAAAGGACCAAAGACATAGTGGATCTCATCAGAGGACGGCTTGTAGCAGGCCAAGACCGACAGAAGAAGTATGCAGACCTAGCCCGAAAGGACAAGGAGTATGAAGTAGGGGACTTAGTCCTGCTAAAAGTATCCCCTTGGAAGGGATTGATGAGGTTCGGAAAGAAAGGGAAACTAAGCCCAAGATACATTAGACCTTTTGAGATACTAAGATGGATTGGGAAGTTAGCTTACGAGCTAACCCTACCCCCGAACCTACAACAAGTTCATAATGTGTTCCATGTGTCAATGCTAAGGAAGTATCATCGGGATGCCAGGCACATAGTGGAATACGAGCAGATGGACGTGCAACCAGACCTGACTTACGTGGAGAAACCAGTGAAGATTATGGATAAAAAGGAGCAGGTGCTTCAGAACAAAGTGATTAAGCTAGTCAGAGTGCTATGGAAGAATCATAATGTGGAAGAGTCAACTTGGGAACTAGAGAGCGCAATGCTAGAAAAGTACCCCCATTTGTTTTTTATCTGATTTCGGGACAGAATTCTTTTAAGGAGGGGAGACTGTAATAACCCCAAAAATTTTGGACTTTTTGTAACCCTTATGAATAGTGATTTTGCTGATTAAGAAAATTTTTCATGCCACACTATGTAAGAGTTCTTTTATTGATATTCTGAGATCTTATTAGTACTCCATATGGTATATAAGTGTATGTAAAGATCGTCAGAATCCAAATTCGAACACCTTGATTTTTCCCGAAAATCCACTAGATACCGAAAGAATTGAGTATAAGGTAACATGATTAAAAGGATTTAAATTTAAGGATTATAAGAGAGGATTATAAAAAGGAATATAAAATATTGAGAAAGGTTTAGGGGAACCCAAGTAATAAGATCCCGGATATGATCCCTCAAACGACAAATGAGAACGAAAGTTAAGCGAACTGTATAACAGATAAGCGGTCATTAGCCAAGTAATTAAGGGATTAATAAAAGAGGTTAGTAGATGATGATGTCATCACACCACAAAGGGAAGACAAGTGTAAAAAGATGACACAAGCTTGATGAAATAAGCATGACAAGGAGAAGGGTGTTGTTCGTTGATTCTTGGCCATGTAAATTTTACCATGGTAAAAATTTAATCAATTTCCAAGACAAAAGAAGAAGCAACCGCACATAATTCATAGAGCAAAATGAAGAGAAGTTGACTTGCTCTCTCAAGAAGAAGCTCTCGGCCTTCTTCATTTTTCATGAAGAAAAATTCCAAAAATCAAGATCCAAGATTTGTTAAATTACAAGGTAATTATCCAAGGTCCCTCATGATTAGTTATGGCTACCCTAGGAGTTTAAGCTCCAAATTCCTTCTCAATCTCTTTCAATAAATCAACGAAGAAGATGATGAATAGTGTTTTCAAGTAACTAACTTTGTTTTCCTTGTTTTTCCTTTAAGATCCAAGCATTCCTAGGCTATCTCAAGGCTTATTAAGGCTTCCTAGCTACTTTAATCACTCCAAGGAAGGTATAATACCTCCAAACCCTAACATTACTTTGAGTATTAGGATTGGTTTTGATTGTTATAGTAAATGAGAAGCATGATGCTTGTGTGTTTAGAGTTTGGATTGGATTTGTAGTGATTTGGATGTTGGAATCTTGTTTATAGTTAATGAAACTTAAGTATAGTTAGTAGTTCATATTTGGGGTTGATTGAATTGGAAAATCTTGAGATTTGGGGACTGATGTAGTAAGCTTTGGATGAGGGTTGGTTGTATTGTTGGTTGTGAGTGAAATTGTGGTTGTTTGGAGTGGTTTAAAACTTGGTAATCGCGTAAACATAGCCGTCGTAATGCCCAATTTCATACAACTGCTTGTTCTTAGTGTTCGGGACATAGAGATAACTGTAGAATCTGTGACTTTTCCATGTTTAGCTAGAATATATCGTAAGCTTCGTTTTTATATGTGGTTCTCTTGAATCCGATGTACGGTGTAGGAGAAACAACCGTTTTAAGTAACGGTATTTCGCGAACGAACTATTTCCCCTCGCCTTACTTTGAAACCTTGGTTAAGGTCCTTAAATGACTACTTGGAGTATGAAACTATTATGTAAGGTTAATAGGTCAGTTGGTAGAGTATTCGCGAAAGAGTCGCCTTAAAATTCATAACGGTTAATTTATTAAAAATGGTGGAGCCGAGGGTACTCGAGCGACTTATGTGAATCGTTAAGCGCAAAAGCGAACGTTATGGTCTAATTGGTTAAAGACTATTTTCTTAAGCGACCGTGGTTTAATTCCAACTTATATGTTGTTTATAGGTTACCAGACTCTCCCGGGCCTTTTACCACCCCCAGTCACTCAGGCAAGTTTTCTGCCCATTATAGTGTTGTTGTGATGTATTATATTGATGCATTATCTTGAGATAAGGGCATGGTTATTATTAGCAAAGTCTTGCAATATATTGGAGCATGTGATATGATATTTATATGCACCCCTGTTTCGTAATCTTGATATTCTATTATCAATTCAAATACTTATAAGTTGCATAATACCTATGCTAGAGATAAGTAGTAGTTGTGTATACCCTTAGTATAAGGGACCCGAAGGTGAACATTTTTCTAAACCGGGAGTCGATATTCCCGAGTATAATATATATATATATATTATATATATATTATATATAGTTTTCTATAACTAGTAATCGAATAAGGTATATTCGATAGTTTTGAATAATAATCAAACTTATTTTCGATTATTCAAATAAAGATCGTACTTTCGTTTAAGTATATCTTTTGTTATTTATTATTCATTTCAAGTATGAGTTTTAAAACTTCTACTTCAGATATTTTTATAAAGATTATCCTTATGGGAATATTATTTAAATAATAATATTCAGATATTTCCTAATATATCGGGATTGATTTATTTTAAATCATCATTACTCTAAACATTCTTTAAAATATTTTTGAGTCTTCAAAATGATATTAAAAGTTAGAGCGGATCCCAAAACTCGTTTTCAAATTTAAGATCTTCCTTCCGAAGGGGATTTAAATACTCGCTTAAAAATCTGAGGGATCCGGTTCTGTGGTGTATTTTATGTTCGCAACGAGGTTGCTGTTTTCATAAAAGAATTTGATTACTTTCCCAACGTTCGGGAAATAAGTCCATCTAATTGAGTCGGCATAAGCGACAGGCCGGGGTACGGACTATCAAAGTGTAAGTGGCTGGGTGGCAGTCCATCAACGCGTAAGAGGCCGGGTGGCGGTCCAGCATAAGGTCCTAATCCGGCCAGGGTGATGACCGGTGGGAGATTCATCCATCTACTAGTAGAAAAGGTTACTTATTGGTATCTTTTCCTGGTCAGCAAGATATCAGGTTTATGCCAAAATTCTCTTTTTTCCAAATTTATTGGATATGACAACTCTGTTTATACTTTTCATGGCAGAGTTTTTCAGGGAATGTATGAGCGATGTATATAGGTATATATATATATCGGGACTTAATGAAGTATCTCGTAACTTCATTTCTTTTTAATAAATAGTTCAAAGATTGAATCTATTCAGGTCTTAAGTTGAGGTCCCATCATTGTGATGAACCTTTGAAAACTTATTATACTTTGAACGGTAATAGTTCAAGTAGTTTTCTAAAATGATATAAGTATAGTGAAGTAATTGGTAACTTCATCTCCCTTTAAACTTATATCCAGTAAGTAATTATTTTACATTTGATAAAGATTCCAGTAAGTTATCTAGTTAGATACTTGCATTATTGATTACACTATATATTATCTTGCGAGCTATAATGCTCACTCTTGCTTCATTTCTTCTTCACACAACAACAGTTAGGAAAGATGGTCAGACTCAAGCAGACCCAGCGTAAGAGTGTGGGAAGCGTCCCGCGTCTTCCCGTTGATATCATAGCTGCTATAGCTGCAGAGGTAGATCTATATGTAGATCAGGCATTTTACTTTTGGGAATCAATTATGTATAATTATAACTCGTGGCAGAGAATGGCAATTAACTGTAAACTTATTATGTAATCATTTTGGGTTGTAATAACTTTTAATTTGTGGATTCAAGGACTTGTACTTATTTCAATTTCATCTCTGAGACTATAACGTGTTGTGGTGTGTATTAGTGTGGGGTCATAACATGAGGTTATTTATTTTTAATTAAGTTAAGTGATATTATGGAAAGAAAGACCGTGTCGACCCGGATCCCCGACTCCGGATCTGGGGGTGTTACACTAAAATTAATTTTTGGTTTTTAAAATTTCAAATTTCAGCCTATAAATAGCGCTCTTGTAATCTCATTTCTTTTCATTCTACATTTTCTTTTCAACATTTTCTTCTCTGTTTTCCTAAAAATGGTTTTCTACTATGATTTTGACAATGACAAGATAATTATCGATGGTGTTGCTTACGACGGGCCCGAAAGAGAAGAAGATATGCAATTAGCTCTCCGCCGTATTCAAACGGCGCTTGAGCGCAAGAAAAAAAAGGAAAATGAAGCGAAGGCGAAGGCGGAAAAGTTGAAGAGAAAGAAGGACGACGATAAGGGTGATAAATGCGGTTCTTCCAACACCGTTAAAGCTTGATCGTTCTCATTAGAATAAAATATTTAAGTTATTATGTATTTTGTTTAAAAAAATATTTGAATGTACTCCATTTATATTTGAATGAAATAAATTATTTAATGTTTTATCTTTCTTGTACTTGTCTAATTTAATTTATCAATTTTTAATTTATAGTAAACAAATATAATGCTAAAAATTGAAAATGTGAAAAACTAAAAAAATGAAATTTTATCGAATTTTCGTTACCAATAAAAAAATATAAAACAACTTACCCCCACAATGTTAAAAAAATTCTTGGTAACAAACTATATAAAAATAACTCGGCCACCTGCCGCATTATTTCATTGAGGGAGTTGCAATGACACAATGCGGCAGGTGGCTCTTCAACCACCGGCCGACGTGTTTTAAATATGTTGTGGCTTTGGTTAACACCTCCCGCATTGACACATTGTGGCTCTTCGGCAGACGACACCATTCGATCAATAAACAATCATAGCAATACTCCATTAATACATTTCAGTTATCATCTGCGGTTTTTATGTTTTTCATTAAAACTAATATTTTAATTATTTTTCCGATTATATATCTAATTTAATTGTAAATTCTTAACTCATTATACAATTGATAATATAAATGGGAAGTAGTAATAAAATTAGTAAATATAGAACAAGTGGTTGTTAAAATTAATTATATAATTTTTAACTCCATTATTATCGGAAATAAATTAATTCATTAAAATATGATTTTTTGTTATATAAGAAATTAAATCACTGCTTCATTGTTTCATTGTGGGGTCGCAATGAAACAATGCTGCAGGTACTGCCGTATTGTTCATTGCGGCGTGTGGTGCAATGAAACAATGCTGTAAGTACATCTGCAATGCCTTAATGCGGAAGGTGGTTACTATAACCACCCGGGGTTGTGGACCAAAACCCTTTTTTAAATATTTTTTTCTGAATAAAAATTTTATGTTTAAACTTTTATTCAAAAAAAACAAAAAAAAAAACATTATGAACCTATACTTTATAGAATCCTCGAAATACGTGCAAATAGTAAATTTAGAGAACCTGATTGGACGGAGGTAGTATCTATTCATTTGTTTTAGAGTTACATGTTTATAGTTACTAACGAATTATTTATAGTTCCATTATAATAAAAATAGTATAGATATTATATAAATTGAAAAAAGTCGGTAATCTTATAGACTCAAATATTGTACAGACAGACTATCAAATTTTTAATATTCGGCTATTGGGGGCGGAAATCTGGGATGAGCATACAATTGAAAACTGAGATGTTACAGGACAAAACCAATCCGAAGTTGTATTATGGCCCGAACCAAACTAAACCGAAATAATTTGGTTCGGTCCAGTTTTGAACTAAAAAGAACCGAATTTTTTTTAAAAAATTATTAAATTTAAAACAAAAATTTAAAAACTTAAAACATTATTAAATTAATATGATATTGAAAACTCTAAGAGTGTGTAGATACAAGTACAAATTAAAAATTATAATTATAATTTTTCATATGTATATGTTAAATATTTACAGTATACAAATTATGATATTTATTATTTGACCCATTCAGTCTATTCGGTCTGAACCGAATTTTTGAAAAATTAGGACTAAACTGAATCGATTAACACAGTTCAGTCCAGTTTTTCAGTTTCGGTTCGATTTTGCTCAGCCCGAGACCCTTTATCCCAATCATTTTAAGCCTGCATTATATCTACCAACAAAATCGGTAGACTTTAATTTTATTTTTTTTAGACTGGTTCACTATTACAAGTAATATATATTTATGTTTAATTTAATTTGGGTTTTAACGCAGATCAATATTATACATTATTTTATTAAACCTTCATGCTCGTTATTTCAATTAAATCCAGTTAATTATATTAAGTTTATTTTAAATTTGATGAATACTATTTTGTTTTCGGCCGAATAAATAATATATAATCCATCCATCCCCTCAATTCTTTGCATTGGTACGAAAATTTGGCACGTATTTTAATACTCTTATTAAATGTAGTTGCATATATTTTTTTTAAATTTTTTTTCTTCTAAATAAAAATAGAATGTTTAAATTTTTATAAAAAAAATTAAAAATAAATTTCAAAATTATACTTTATAGTTGACTTAAAATGTGTGTCAAACATGTGAAAAAATGTAAAAAAATAAGGGGATAGAGGTATTATTATTTTGTTTTAAGTTGATGATGTTATATCCACCAACGAACTACCTTTCAAATTTTTATTTTTTTCAGTCTAATTAAATAGTATATTTTTTAGCCGAATCAACAATATTTATTATTATGTTTTAGCGCGAGACACCAAATTTAATTTTTTTATTTAAAATTGGATCAATAGTATAATTTTATTTAGTACGGGTGAATCTGTATGTATTATTTTGTTTAAGCCCGAGACGATTATACGTATTTTAATTATTATTTTTTATTTATATAATTATATTATGAATATTAATTTATCTATCAAAGTGTTTTAGTTTTAATATTATTATAATTACATGTGACAAGATTAACTATCAACCAGACTTTTATTATTTCATTTTTAATATAATAGCATGGATATGTTGTTTCCAAAATTGGCCAAGAAGTTTTTGTAAATAATTGCAATCTTTGACCTCTGTCGCATTTAATTTCTTTGTAAATAATTATGTAGTAATTGTTAAATAAGTTAAAATTGTTTATTTCAATTTGAAAATCATGGCTCTTTTTGATATCTACTAGTTTGAAACCCGTGTGATGTTATGGTTTTTTCAATATTATAAAAATTAATTGCTTTTAATTTTACTTTAACTGGATTGAGTATTATATTGGTTTTAGGTCGGATGAATAATTTCCGATGTTATTTTAACGACCAATAATTTGTATTTTGATTTTGAAAATCCCGATTCGATAGTGTAATAACTTTAGCTGACTCAATAAATTTATTGAAATCAGAGACTCATTATACTCTTATGACCAAATATGGCTAATTTTATTTGCCGAGATAAATCTTTTATATTGTTTTGATTTATCACCACACCTTTATATGAAGCCACACATTATTTTCTTATTTTTAAGTATATTTAAAACCTAGTTCCATAGTATAATTTTTTTATTGGTGGCTAATAATATATATTGTTTTGTTGTCCAAAGACCTACCGAATAACGAATTATCTATAATGTGTTTAAAACATAATAGGTTTATATATTAATACTAGGTTATAACCGGTGTCATGCACGGGCAGATTATAACATAATATTATTATTGATAAAATAATTTTTATAAAAATAATAAAATATATAAAAATAATAAAATAAAATATAATAATTATATATAATTGAAACTAATGATACATGTATTTTTTATATTATAACTTTGGTGGTTTCAAATTTGGATATTTAAAATATTAAGATTTAGAATATTATTTATATTGAATATAGCAATTCTCATATATTTATTTTAAAGTTTAATAATACCATCACATATCAATATTATATTATAAAAATCGAAAGATATTAAAATCGTGACATGGCTACTCATATTATAATACTTACACCAAAAAAATGTTTGGTTATAACTAAAATTTTAGTGTACAAACCCTAAATTCAAATTTTCTTTTTTATTTCGAAAACATCCATTATTTAGTTATTGGTGTTTCGTAAACATAAGGAATCCTATTTCAACATAAGGAATTTTATTTCATGTTGGCCTATGTAAAACCGTAAAAGAATGCAACTTTTGTGTTTTTTTCAATTTCATGTATTCTTAATTTAATTTTTAAATATAGTATTAGTGTTCATCTGATGTGTATTAATTATTAAGAATTAACTGATTGCGGGATTATTTGGTCTCCGACTCGGAGATAATTATAGTTTGAATTAGAAGAGTCAAAAATACATGTTTTTTTTAATATTAATAATATTTTTGAAAGTCGTGTTAACTATTTTTAGGAGGTATTAAACAAACAGCCAATCATAATCTATTACGCTTAAAATAGCGTATTACGCTTAAAATAACATATAACCTACACGATGCATGGTTTAATTTTAATATTTATTATCATATTATTATCAATATTATATTTACTTTTTATTATAAAAGGTAAATTATGAAATAAAATAAATAAGTTTTTTTAATTTATGATATTAATTTTAATATAAGTTATTAAATCTAGTTTTTTTTTTCAAATTTATTTATTAATTGTGCGATCCAAGTATGTTTATGATATAAAGACCAATGGAGGAGGTTTTTAGTAGTGAGTCCTCTGACAACGTGAGTGTGAGAACTTTGGCAGGACTAATGATGTACAATGATTAATTATGTATAGTTTGTTTATATGACATTTTTTAAATTAATTATATATATATTTTTAGTCACCCGGATGAACAAAAATGTTTTTGGTGAGAAGGAAATGCATATATTGAGTCAGCGTATTCTATAGCGTAGAATTTTATTTTATTTGTTTAATGAAAAATGATAAGATTTAGGCTATTTTTTTAAAGTGTTAATCAATCAACCAAATAAAATCATATTTCGCTTATAATAGTATAGTATAGATAGATAGGTTGATATTTTTTTTTAAATATACTTTTTATTTTTTTCTTGATTTATTAATTATATTATTATTATATTATAATTTGAATTACTAAAATTAATTTTGAAAGTGTTTGGTTTCCTATAAAATAGGTAAGAAAGAAACTGAGTGCAATTAGATATTAAGTTGGATAAGAATTAATAGAGTTTGTATATATATTAGATACTTGATTTATTTTTTTTGTAAAATTATATGTATTTAAACTTAATTTTGGAAGGTGTTACCATATTTTTTAGGAAGCTGTTAACCAATCGATCAAACAAAAACATGTTTGCTTTATAATAGTATACTATAGATGGATAAATAAATCGAACAATGCTAAGAACCAAAGCTTAACGACTAACGAAGATGCCTAATATTTAATTTAATAGGAAGGCGAAGGACATGAACTAACGATAAATTAGTAAATATAGCGAATATAATCGAGCAAGGGTTATTTAGTAATTACCATTAAGTAAAGGTTTTTTAGTATTATCATTAAGCAAGAGGCATTTGCTATATTAAATAAAGATAATTAAGTAAAATTTTGAAATAATTAAGTCGGGATATTTAAGTCATTTAACAAACAATTATACTAACCAAATTTTTAATATTTTGTCTATTATATAATAATATAAATAGATAATTTCATTCAATGTGATTAAAAATAACATGTGAAATTTAATCTTAAAAAAGAATTATAAAAGATAGATTCAATTAAATAGTTCATTTTTAATCATATATTTGAAAAAATGTAACTAAACTAATAAACTTTAATTCATTTCACCAACTAACTGGTTATGATGTAAGTGAAAGATAGACACAATGATTTATAACAATAAATTTAGGGTCGTATATCCGGACTATTTAGTATCTCACGTTATATTTGACTTCAAAATATGATACATATAATACATTTCATATTCGTTTTATAAATAATTCAAATTTGGCTGAAAATTTAGCGGATAAAATATAATACCTGATATAAGCACTTATATACCGTCTCAAATTAGCTCTCATAATATTTTCTAAAAAATGATCCTACCCGATTATAAAAATATGATACATGGTTCATATTCGATTGGGCTCCATATGTAGTATATAGTTTTAAATCATTATATTTTACGTAATTAATTATTTTATAATTATTAATATCTTATATTTAATTTACTACAAAATATGACTTGTATTGTTTTTATTTTTATATTTTTATATTTATTTTAGAGTAAATGATAATCATCTGAATATGTGAAACAAAAATAATATTTAATGTTAGTGAATTATATTTGACTCGTATCATGCGGATGATAAACTATTTGATTAAAAAAATATCGACTCATATTTAATTTTAATCAGGTATTTATATATCCGAAATTAATTTATATTTAAATAATATAATCTCGAATTTAAATCTGAACATTTTAAAAATAATACAATATTTGAGCACAAGGTATCCGACATAATCATTTTAAGGCCATTATGGTGTGGATGCATATCAGCGTGATGGTTATTGTTTTATAAACGACTAGTTTATTAGGACGGACGGGGAACTAAATTATGCAACTGGTATTGTATTGCTCCCTGTTGGCTATGGGCCCAATACGGCCCAGTGAACGAAGGCCCATCTGACAAGTATACTACTGGGCCGAAGGTCCGCATGGCCCATGAGCCAAAGGCCCACGGAGTGCCACAGGTTAAGGCCCATCTCTCCTCCAACCGTTGGGATCATGAAATCCTAACACCCCCTTTTCACTTCCCTCATTAACAATGAGTAACGGAAGAACATTAATGACAGAACTGGGTATAAAACCCCTTAGAAAGTAAGAAGTAAAAACATTCTCATTCTCTCAAACACTCTACTTTTCTTGTATTTCTCTACCCACTTTATAACCAGATTCTTATTCTCACACAGGAGGTGAATCAGGGGGACAATCCCTCACATTCTCTTCTCTTTCAGGTCACAGCCGAAGGCAGTTTCACAGAGACCAAAGCTTGTTCATCCATCTGAAGGAATCTTGGCGTAACATTTGGCGCCGTCTGTGTGAAATACGAGAATCAGAGGACGAGATATCGAGATAATGATAAACATAATTCATGTGCACTCACCGCCACCAGGGTTCCCTCCACACGATGTAGGGCAGACGTCCTCCCTTATGAACGCCGATGGAGTCATCAAGTTAACCCCCGAGAAAGAAGCCTTGCTCCTGAAGATCCGAGCGGAAAAGCTACCTTCGGAGAAGGGCAAGGCCAAAGATGACCAAGCAGAGAAGGAGGCGGAGGCCCGCGCGAAGCGAAGAGAGGTAGATACGTTACGGCTGAAAGCCTTACAGCTGCAGAGAGAGGAAATTGAGCTACAAGAAAAAGCATCGCGTGAGGCACTGCAGGCCGATGAGCCATAAAGAACGACTAAGCACAGGAAAGACCGTAGGGTGCACGACGAAGAAGACGAGTCTGACTCTGATTCGCATCCTCGAAGAAAGAGGACGAAGCAACCCTTTTCATCTGATTCGGACGAAGAACCCGACGGGTCCCGAATCAGGCTCACTCACCTAGAAAAAGGCCATGTTCGGTGACAGGAGGGTCGACTGAGAGCCAATCGTGGTAGAAGAAATTGAAAAATATCGACCCTCGCCCGACGAGGAGAGGTAGTTCCCCAAGATGAGTGAGTTTAACGGAAAGGGAGACCCCGAGGACCATTGCAAAAAATACGAGTTGCTGATGATTGGAATGAGGCATAATGATATCATGCTCTACAAAATGTTCAAGACCTATTTGAAGGGATCTGCCTCGATGTGGTACAAGTCCCTCAAACCCAGGTCCATCGGGTCGTATGAATAGCTACAAAGAAAGTTCCTGAAGTACTACTCGCACTTATATCGGAAGGCGAAGGATACTGAAGCCCAGGTCCACTGCAAACATAGGGCGAATGAAGAGTTGGGAGATTATTTGGCTCAGTTTAAGGAGGAAGCTGGAATGGTCACTAATCTGGACAAGGTCAAAGCAATGTGCTTCTTGATGGTGGGGTTAGACTTCTATAAAGGTAAAAAGCTTTGCTCCTCTCTTTACGATTTTCCCCCAAGTCCCTAAATGAAATATATGTGAGGGGCGAGAATATTCGCCGAATGGAAAGTATCGGGGGATATAAGGACTCCCGAAGGGATGACCGATCAAAGTGAGCCGACAGATACGAAAGCTCAAGATCTGGTTCTGACCGAAGGGATGGAAGGAAAGAAGGGAGAAATGAGACGGATCGTGGGGCTGAACGACATCGAGATAGAGATTCGGCCGCATTCTTCCCTCTGAATACGCCAATCTCCAAGATTCTCCATGAGATCAAGGGCAAGCCGGGGTTCGATCGGCCCGCCAAGATGAAGGTCCAAAATCATAACAAGAATCCCGAAATATACTACGACTATCACAGGGATAAAGGGCATAATACTGATGAATGCTACCATCTCAAAAAGCTGATTGAGCGTATGTTCAAAGAAGGCAAACTTAACCATTTTGTCCGAGATCTGAGGGACAGACTGGGACCGAAGGATAACCAAGAAGAAGCCGAAACCGAAGAGCCAGAGCGAAGAGATAGGATAAGGGGCAAAGTAAAAACTATATCTGGAGGCAGTATCCTAGACAATGATACCAAGACATCGAAGAAAAAATATGCCCGTCAAGCGTACAATCTCTATCAGTTCGGCCAGGCGAAGACCCACATGCCCATGACTTTCAGCACTGAGGATTATGAAGACGTCATTCGCCCACATGAAGACCCCCTTATTATTAACCCTATCATTGGTCAGAACAAAATTTGGAAGGTGATGGTGGACACTGGAAGTTCAACCAACATACTGTTCCACAAGACATACTGCAAAATGAACCCAGCAGGAGAGCAGTTGGAGCCCTGTAACGAAGCCCCTTTTTACGCCTTCGGAGGTCACCCCATACAGTTTGAGGGAACAATCACTCTTCCTATCCTACTGGGCAAATTGCCGTATACCGTGGAAAAGCCTGTGAAGTTCTACGTGGTTCAGATCAAAAGCCCATACAATGCCATTTTCGGAAGACCATTCCTGTCAACCTTTGAAGCAGTAAAATATATACCTCACCTCAAGCTCAAGTTCCTAACCGAGAAATGGGTAGTATAAATGAGAGGCGATCAAAAAACAGCATGAATTATAATGCTGGAAGACTTGGAGAAAGATCAAGACTATGAGAAGCCCGATGAAATCAGAAAGAGAAAGAGGAGCAAAGCGGAGCTCAGTGAAAGCAGAGAAACACTGAATATTGAGTTGGAAAAGTTCGGGGCAGATCTTTCAAGTCCGATCGCCGAACCCGGGGCGGAAACCGAAGAAGTAGAGCTGTACGCAGGTCATTGGGGAAAAATGGTTCGGATCGGGAAAAACATTGAATTAGATCTGAAGGAAAAGGTAATCGCTGTGATTCGGCAGTACCATGATGTGTTCTCCTGGGGGTCGAAAGACATACCTGGTTTATATTCCAAGACGACTAAGCACTGCTTGAACGTGCAGCCCGAGGCCAAACCAGTAAAACAGAAAAAGAGGAGATTTGTAGTCGAACGAAAGAAGGTAATAGAGGCCGAGTAGAAAAATTGTTAGAGGCCAAGTTCAGAGAGGAAATTGTATACCTAGACTGGTTAGCCAATGTGGTGGTCGTCAAAAAATTAAACAAAAAGTGGAGAATGTGTGTGGACTACATGGAACTTAATAAGGCATGTACGAAAGACCACTATTTTATGCCTAGCATCGATCAACTGATAGACACAACGGCTGGCTACCAGGTACTTAGTTTTCTTGATGCTTTTTCTAGCTACAATCAAATTTCTATAAATGACAAGGATGTGCCCAAGACAGCGTTCATAACTCTAAAGGGGACTTATGCTTTTATTAAAATGCCCTTCGAACTAAAAAATGTTGGAGCCACATTCCAGCGAATGGTGAATAAAGTGTTTAAAGAGCAGATCGGTCGAAATATGGAAGCATATGTAGACGATATTATTGTAAAATCATTATTCCTAGACCACGTTGAATATTTGAAGGAGTGCTTCAAGATGCTCCGAAGAAACGACATGAGGATCAATTCGAACAAATGTACCTTCAGAGTATCCAGTGGCAAATTCTTGGGCTATATGGTTAGCGCTCGTCGGATAGAGGCGAACCCTGAGAAGATTGAAGCAGTCATTAACATGGAAGCCCCTAGATGCATCAGAGACATCCAAAAGCTGACCGGCCGACTCGCCGCCATTCGGCGTTTCATCTCCAGATCAGCCGAGAAGGCGCTCCCTTTCTTCGCCGTACTTAAGGGGTCTAAGAAGTTTGAGTGGGGCTTGAATATCAAAGGGCATTTGAAGAAGTAAAAGAATACCTCATTAAGGCACCACTCTTAATGAGGCCTGCTCCGAAGGAAACGCTTCAGCTTTACCTAACTGTGTCCGACAAAACGTTAGGGGCAGTTCTTGTGAAAAATCATGAAGGTAATCAACATCCTATGTTCTATGTGTCTCATGTCCTAAAGGATGCAAAAACAAGATACCCCAATGCTGAAAAATTCGCATATGGGCTGGTTATGGCCTCCCAAAAATTGTGACACTACTTCCAAAGCCGAACGATTCAGGTTGTCACAAGTCAACCTCTAAAGAAAATTTTGACAAGGCCCGAAGCCTCAGGAAGAGTGGTATCCTGGTCCATCGAACTTGGGGAGTTTAATCTTGAATATGTCCCCAGGACGGTGATTAAGGCTCAAGCCTTGGCTGACTTCGTTGCCGAATGCACATTTTCGGGGCCGCATGATCTCACCCCAGAAGAACAGCTCATTCGGACTCCTGGGAAATGGAAACGCTTTATGGACGGATCAGTAGCAGGGAAAAAATATGGGGCCGGCTTAATACTTTCCAGCCCTAAAGGCTTTGAGATTTGCCAGGGTATAAGATTTTACTTTCCCCTCACTAATAATGAAGTAGAGTACGAAGCACTACTTGCAAGAATGGAGTTGGCCCGAAGCCTTGAGATAAAGCACCTGAGGGCCTTCAGCGATTCCATGCTGTTAGTAAAGCACTTCTCAGGAGTATACGAGCAAAGGGATAATCGGACGAAGGCCTACGCCACTAAGGTAAAAGATGCTTCCCTGTCATTTGAAACTTTTGAGCTAAGTCAAATTGGTAGGGAGAAGAATAGATGGGCAGATGCCCTCTCCAGGCTAGCTTCGGCTGAGACTCAGAGCCTAACTATTCTATCTACCTCACCGAAGCCAAGATGCCTTCGATCGAGAAGAAAGAATGTTTGAAAATCCACCAAGGAGCCGATTGGATGACTCCATTAAGAAACTTTCTAGAGAAAGGTATCCTACTTGCAGACCGAAGGAAAGCACTAAAAATAAAATTACAGGGCATCGAGCTGCACTGTCATTAATGGAAGAATGTATCGCCGGTCTGTCAGCCAACCCCTCCTTAGATGCTTAAATGTCGAAGAACAGCATCAAGCTCTTGAAGCAGTACATGAAGGAATCTGCGGAGAGTATTTGGCTGGTCGGTCCCTCGCCTTCAAAATCCTTCGCCAAGGGTTCTTCTGGCCGACTATGAAAGCCGATGCAAGGGAATACACGAAGAAATACGTGCAGTGTCAGGTATTCGCCATAGTTCTGAAGCAACCTCTCGAGGAGATGACTTATGTCCTCAACCCTATTCCCTTTGCCATTGGGTTTTCGACATAGTTGGAATTCTCCCAACCAGCACCAAACAAGCAAAATACTGCATAATCGCCATCGACTACATGACCAAGTGGATCAAAGCCCGACCATTATCGGTTATAACTGAGGAAGCGACTAAGAAATTCTTCCTGGAACAAATTATTCTCCGATTTGGGATTCCAAAGATTTGCATATCTGATAATGGGACTCAGTTTGTTGGATCTTGTGGGCTTACAGAATGACCCCTAGGTCTTCAACGGGGGAAACTCCTTTCAGGATGGCTTACGGCAGGATAGAAGCCCTAATTCCAGTCAAAGTAGGCTTGGAGTCGTACTGAACCGAAGTCTATAATGTGGAAACCAATAATTTCGGACTAAGGGCGAATGTGGACCTCTTAGAAGAGGAAAGAGAGGCTGCCCACACGAGGAACATGAAATATCTCCTACAGGCAGCCCAATATTATGACTCCGCCATCAAGAAGTGGTCGTTCAGAGGAGGAGACCTAGTCTTAAAAGAGCTGGCTGCATCCATGCCGGCAAAACAAGGGAAGCTCCAGCCGAATTGGGAGGGATCGTACGAAGTGATCGAAGTTGTTCGTCCAGGAACATATAGACTAGAAACACTAACCGGCGAAGCAATCAAAATTACTTGGCACGCTAGTCGTGTTCAGAAATTTTATCAGTAAAAAATTTTCTTTATTGTTAATCTGTACCTCTCTTTGAGCTGTATGTGAAAAGTGTAAAAGTTTAATGATGAATAAAAATGCATTTCTTTGGCACATTTCTTTTAATAAATTCAAACTGAGTGGCCAAAGTAGTATTATCTAGGGGTGATCCCGAAGACGATAAACCTTTCGGCCAACACATTTGGTTTAAGATAAAGGGTGAACGGGTTAAAATCTAGGGGCAATCCCATGAGAGTCAAAACTCATTCACTCCAATATTATTATCTAACTTATAATGAACATGCGGCAAGGACGAATGAAGAATCATTAAGGGAAATCCTGAAGAAAGACTTTCTCTTTCGTCCTTCGCTTATACTTCAAATAAAAACAATACTACAGAGGGACGAAGCAGACCCTGTCTAGGGGCGATCCCAAAGAAGACATGACCCTTCGTCCTCAAATAATGCGTATATTTTTTACAAATGAAGAATGATGAAGGTCTTGTCTAGGGGCGATCCCGAAGAAGACAAGCCCAACCTCCTCTTGGCTTAATATTTCTTTTTACCAATGTTGACCGAAGGAACGAAGGAACACTGGTCAAGGGGCAATCTAAAGATGACCATCATCCTTGTTCCTTCTCCCAACAGACACCCTAAGTAGTGTCAACAGCCTGAGGTTCTCTTCGAACTTGGACTTCGGATTTTAACACTTGGGGCCGAAGAAGGATATAAGAAGTAGTAAAGCATGGAGTGAAAATCCTAAAAATCGCTAAGACAAAAGATTAAGCCGAAGATACGATAACAAAATTATTATTTCTAAATATTTCAAAGGCGAAAGATTAAGCCGAAGATGCGATAAAATGCAGAAATTTTCTAAGATGCAATAAAAACAATGCTAATAAAAGATGAAAGATGTATTAAAATATAAAAGCCCGAAGGCTAGTAAAATTACAAAAGCTCGAAGGCAGGAGTATCAATTACAAAAAACAAATTTACAAGTAAAAAAATGAGCATATGAAGTAGCTGTAAGAGTTGGGGGTATGACCATGGAAACACCATCAACAAACTTCGCGACAAAATCATCTTCAGTCATATCAAGCACCTCGGGGCTGAAAGCTTAAGACTGAAAGTCTTCATCGAGAGCTCTTCTTCTTCATCGAAAGAGATAGCAGGGGCTTCAACCGCTGGCCGGCTGATGGGATCCTCCAGGCTATCATCCAACAACTGCTTATAAACAAGGTCATGAGCCTTCTCCAGGATATAATCAGCGCTGAACTGGAAGCAGCGCTCCTCCATCCTGTCCAGCTGTTTCTTCATCTTCCGAAGCTCTTTTCGGGACTTCTTCAGCTGAACATTTCGGTGGGTGATCCTTCTGTTTTCCCTGTCAAGGTCCCCTTCCAACCTTGTCATGTCACCCTTCAATACCTTGGCATGACTATCCAGCACCTCATTTTGGGTCCTCACCCTTTCGAGTTCCTCCTCGGCCTCCGTGACCCTCCTCTCCATTTCCCTCACCTCAGCCATCCGAGCCTCCATGTCCCTAACTTTGTCCTCCACGGCCGCAACCCAATGAGCAGCCTGCAAAAAATATACAAGGGCAAAAGTGTCAAATGAAAGAAGAGAAACTGACAGAGGGAAAAAGATGAATACATGTAAAACTTGACTACGTACCAGGGATAGAAAGGACAGAAGCTCAGTACAAGCTTCGGTTGGAGAGGCTGATGCAAAAGGAAGAAGGTCGGCAGGGAGCTGAAGATCGTGGCAAAGGTCAGAGGCCACCTCCTTTGTTGACTTCCTAGACAGATAGTCAGTATGGTCGAATGTCAGAATGCCACACCCAGGGAGGTACATCTAAACAACCCCATCTCGGCTTCGGATCCTCTTGGGAGGGGCCCCTTCCCCCATAAACTCCAGCTCATCCCCCTCGCCGCCCTCCGAAGCAGGCGGGACCCGGTGAAGCGGAGAAACCCTCTCAGACTGGGGCCTCTCCTCCGTCTCCTCGGAGGGGTTCGGAGTAGCTTTCTTTCCAGCAACTTTCTCCTTCGCTGCCTCCTCTTCAGTTCTCTTCTCGGCCGCCCTGGCCTTCTTTCTCTCAATCAGGGCCTCACTAGAAGACACTGAAAAATGACCAAAAAATGAAAAGTCAGTCTTAACATATGCTGCAGTATACCAAGTAAATAAGGAAGACAAAAGCAATAAGATGACGAACGAATAAAGGACGGTAACCATGCAAATGATAAAAGTATAATAAAACTACAAGGGAAAGGAATTAGATGAAGGAAGAGTTTGTTACCCCCACCCCACAAACTTAGGAGCCAGTCCCTGTCCCGAAACTCCTCGGGACCGAGCTTGCCCACATTAACATCCACTAACACTGCGTATTTATCCTTCTCTTCGTCCATCAAGTTCGGCATAAGGAGAAGCGAAGCGTTGACATCATGCCACACCAACATATCGACCAGCTTTGGCCCACTGACGAAGCACTAGTGGGTAAAGGTGGTCTTGTTGCTAGAATTGGTGGTCGTCCAATCCGCTCGCCCAGCCCGATGAGCGATGGTGTAGAAACCGGGGCTCTTCCGATTCTTCCCGAAATTATAGTGATACCAGAATAGCCGAGTGCATGGATGAATTCCGGTATGAAGGCACCTATTCTGGAAACAGTTGATGTGAATTAACCCGTTAGGGTCTATCTGTCCCAAGGCAATGCCCATCTGGCTGAAGAGATGCCTCAAAATCTTTAACACCAGCACTCTGAAGCCGCATTTGATTGCCGCCTTCGGAACCCCGGCAGCACAACCGTCGTATCCCTTCGGCACTCCTGGGGTGTCGTAAATCCGTTCGTTCTCCTTGGTAGCATAAAGCCAGAAGAAGCCCCGTGGAACGAAGAAGTTAGAATATATCTGACCTACCCGCTCCTTCGACAATTCCGATCAGTTATTTGCCGCCGGGTAGTTTACCATGGAACTGTAAAGAGCTCGCCCCGTCCTCTCTGGACGGATAGAAGATGTCCCAGCCAAACTGTTTGACCTCGGGTCCCAAGTCCCAGCCGGAGGATTCGCTCGGTCCATGGCCCTGTATTCAAAAACAGAGAGACATTAGTCCATGTACTCGGATTAGATCAAAAAGAAAAATAAAAAAAGACGAAAGACCAAGTACATGTCCTAGAACCGAGCGAACAAAGAAAGTGCCTAGAGTCGGCTCCCGAAGAATGGTCTAATAGACAAGTTTCCCGAAGGAAGTTCTTGCCCCCAGAAACCCTTAGCCTTCCATCTTTAAACTCCAGACAAAACACCTACACCCTGGGTCGGCTCCCAAAGGATGTTCTACAACCAAGAACCCCCGAAGAGAGTTCTTGACTCATGAACACCTCACTTGCCATCTTTAAATCCATTGGGTGACCCTAAATAGATAAAACCCCAGAAAACTCCTATTAACTACCCATAAAATGCCAAAACACATACAAAGCCCAGGAAAGAACCCCTGAACTTACATGCAAAAAACACAAAGCTGTTAAACTTGCATGGAAGTTTAAAATGCACAAAAATAAAAAAAGAGACTTACTGATCTGGAGATGTTGTTTAAATAAGATGGGATGATCTGGAAATATGGAGTTGTTGCTGCCCGTGATTGGAAAACTCGACAAAAATTATTGTTGTTTGTATTTGGATGCCGGAAAATGATAAAAGCAAAAAGAATTACATTTTGACTCTTATATAGGCACTTAGGTGCCAAAAAGGGGCGACGTTTGGGGAGCTTTGAAATGGACGTACCAGATTGAAACGGTTAGGATTTAACGACTGAGATTAATCCATGAAATGACGTGCTGATAGCTGTCACATTAATGCACCCCCAAAATCTGGAATAGTCGCCCTAGGGTTTCCGCTCCCCAATATGGGCCAAACTGATGTCCATCGGCCTAATCGAAGATCCAACCGAAGGACAGGGACATGTTAGTTATGGGCCCAATAAGGCCCATTATACGAAGGCCCATCTGACAAGTATACTACTGGGCCGAAGGTCCGCCAGGCCCATGAGACGAAGGCCCACGGAGTGCAACAGGCTAAGGCCCATCTCTCCTCCAACCGTTGGGATCATGAAATCCTAACGCCCCCTTTTCACTCCCCTCATTAACAATGAGTAACGGAAGAACATTAATGACAGAAGTGAGTACAAAACCCCATGGAAAGTAAGAAGTAAAAACATTCTCATTCTCTCAAACACTCTACTTTTATTGTATTTCCCTACCCACTTTACAACCAGATTCTTAATCTCACACCGGAGGTGAATCGGGGGGACAATCCCTCGTATTCTCTTCTCTTTGAGGTCACAGCCGAAGGAAGTTTCACGAAGACCGAAGCTTGTTCATCCATCTGAAGGAATCTGGGCGTAACACTCCCTTTAAGCAAAGAAAATGGAAGTCATATTAATATGTTTACAATTAACCGCAAGTAGGACAGGCTGGGGTATTTTAATACTGAATGCAAAAGCTAAGGCACGCGGGAATGTGGATCTAGGCTGGCTAGAGGCATCACGAGGGGGTATACATTCGCTCTAGTCAGGTAGTTAGCCCAGCTACATCCCATCCACCAATTTACTTCCATGCACCGTCATTCCGTAAAGGCCAAGCCTCACTAATTAATATTACTTCCATTTCTCATTTTTATTTTAATTTTTCATTCATAAATAATGACAATCTATCCACAATTTGCATGAGGGTTTACCCTCTCCTTTTATTTAATATATCCTATACATAATCAGAGTCATCTTAAAGTGGGTTGTACGGGTGATCATGGTTCGGTTTGAACCGCAAAATCCATAAAAATCAATCTGATTTAAATCCGATCCGAACCAAAACCGGAACGAGGTTCATGGATCCGATTTGTATAATTTATAAACCGAGGTTCGTGGTTTGGTTCTGGTTTTATATTAAACAAACCCGCTATAAAACCGAACCGCATATATGATTATATAAATTAATATATATTGGTTTATACTAATCTTATCTAAACAAAACCAAACTTTTGACAAGCTTATGATTTCTGAGCCGTGAGGTACTGAGGTATATCAAATCAGATAAGTTAACTACATGATCTCTCCTCAATCCACTCTCCTATACTTATCTCTATCGTCTCCCATGATTCCACGAAATCTTACCCCTTTCATTTCCTATATAATTAAATCTTCAATTTCATTTACAGTCTATAGCTTTTTACAAGGTAAAATTTTGGTTTACATTTGTATCGAAATAATTGTTACTTTAATTTCAATTCCCAGTTCTTTATATTGTGTATTGATATTGTTGTGCTGATTTTATTTAATCTGGCTGATTACAGATGTTAATTCATGAAGTTGATGTTCAATCCCAAGGAGATGATGATCAATATAATCCATCTCACGAAAATGATGACACTACTGCTCCAAACATTAAAATTGAATCTACACAGCCCAAGGATAGTGACACTGATACATAAATGAATAAGAAAGATAGTTCTGCTGTTTGGATAGGCTTTGATAAATTAATAGATCCCGGGAAAAGAGAAATCAAGGCTAGATGCAAGTATTTAAAAAAATTTACAAAGATGGTGGCAGAAATGGTACAAGTACATTTGTTATTCCCTAACAATACAAAAAGAATTACAGAAGGGGGGTTGAATGTAATTCTGGCTTCTTTTTGAGATTTATGAGAAATGGTTCTAACTCAATTTATATCTAACTGTTTGATTAGCAAAGTGCGGAATACAGAGTTAAGTTATTCAAACATAAAGTAGTAAAACTCAGGCCTTTAAAACTATCTGGTGGATTTGAATGTATCCACCAGATATATATATATATATATCAAGAGAACCCTGTGAAGTTTGAATAGCTCACAACTGTTTTACAAGTGAACAAACAAACTACAGAGAAATTCTACAGAATACAACTTATAAATGTTTTTCTGTTATAAATATGTTTTCTTAGTTAGTTTGTTCTACTAGCTACACTTGGTTTATATATCACCAAGTTTACATGGTAATAAGACAAGATAATAAAACAAAACCTATCAAGTCTAATTCCATGCTGCTTCACTACTCTATTCCAGCATTTTTGAATATCTTCATAATAGCATGAAAATGGTAATGCTTCTTTGTTCTTATTTTCCTGCTAAATAGGCTGCCACATTCCTTTTGCAAACACTCGACGCATGTGACTGTGTTGTCATTGTCAACAGATATTTGAATTGATCATCCGTCGGGTACATGCTTGTTATCCGTCGAGTAGCCTTGTTGATCATCCGTCGTGTAGCTTTGTTGATCATCCGTCGGGTAGCCATTTATCACTTGACTCCATTTCATTTGTGCAGAATTACAAGACATTTTATATTTACATTTAATCAACCTATTCTGCACATCTACTAGTAGTCTACATGATTCATAAGCTACTACAGAATTGTATACAAAGTTATTTGCAGAAATGTGTTGCATGACTTATTGTTACACAAGATACTCACCCGATGGATTTCAATTAGTCATCTGTTGGGACTATATGGAATCATCCGCCGGGAGTATAATTTATCATCCATCGGGTGCTACAAAATTCACTAAGTTAAATCTGCTAAGGTGTTTTGTTTATCTTATCATCAAGTACACAACATATTCCTAACAATCTCCCCCAATTTATGTCTAATGGAATTGTAGCCATAAATTAAGAGAAACTTGATGATAACAAAATATTATAAAGATACAGATTGAAAGAAAAATATAGTAGATAAGACTGTTAAGTGCTACAAATTGCTGAAAGTTGAACAATGCAAAGTACACAAAGCAATTGCTCACAATTATTATTAAGATGCTCCTATAGTCTAAGCAGATAGATCTATTTCCTTGATTGTCTAGATTTCTTCTCAAGCCTTCTGTTGTTTTCTTCAATTTGATCATGAAGTTGTCTGTGGAATTCAAGTTCATCAGCTTCTGAGATTTAGCATTTCCTGCATTTTCAAAAGAGTTTCATTGCTAGATATACTCAATTAGTCCTTTAATCTGAAGAATATTCTAACACCTTTTTCATCCATGAATTCCATCAGCCAATAGGGCCTTAGATGCACTCTTTTTTCTGTAAAGGGAATAGATAGAGATTTTGGAAGTGCGTCTTTGGCTCTAGTACTCCTTAGTTTCTCAATCCTCTTTAGAACTATTCTTCTTGCAGTCACATTGTATCCAAAGTTCTTTTTGAAGGATGAGTAAACTTTAATCAGAACATATTGGCTTTCTTGGAGAATCCTGTGAAGAGGCCATGCCATCTCTTTCCCTCCCTTGTATCTAAATACCAGTCTTTCAGGAAGATGTCTGTAAGAATCAATTCCTCTCACTTCTTCCAGTTCATCCAAGTAGAGATTCAAGTCTGAAAATTCCTTGATATCACAAATGTACATGAGATCCTTCTTGTTGACTGTGGGTTGGGATTTGGTTAGAGCTTTGGATCTGAGAGATACATGCTTCACTTTCTTGCTAGCTCTAGTCTTTGTCTTCTCTGTCTTAAAGATGGGTAAATTTAGCTCAGGAATTGGTAAACTATCCCAGTCTACTGGCTCATCCTTAGGAACAATTGGTTCACCATGAATATTTCTTGTTGGATCAACCACGTTGAATTCTTCAAATACCACTGAGGGTTTTGATGTCTGAGTTGTAGTTGTAGGCTTTTTGGGAAATTGGTCTTCCAATTCCTCATCATTAAAGTTGACTTTCCTCTTGGAATGGAGTTTGTATCTCAATCTTCTTTTCTGTTGTGGTTCTTCTTGCATTTTCATATCCTTAGGTTCAGTAATTACAGTTGGTTGTACAGGAAGTTCTGTTGTGATTTTTACAGCTTGAAGCTTGGCCAAGATAGCAGCTTGTTCTTTCTTTTGCTTTTGGACTTAGCATCCAAAGCAGCTTACTTCTTTTCTAGCCTGAATTTTTCTTTTTCTTCCTTCTTAGCTTCTACAAACAGTGGGTGTCCAACCACCACACAAATCTCCTTACCATTTCTGTAAATTTTAGCAATTCTCCTTTTCAATGCTGAATCAGTTGGATCCTTGTAGAATGCAATAGACCTAGCCATCAGCTTCTTCTCATCTGGCCTAGGTGTTTCAAACACTGTATCCATAGGATTCTTGTCTGAAAACTTAGAGTAGTTCCTTTTGGCCTTCATGATGAGATCTTTCTTTGGAGATTTAATACAGGAAGTTTGACCTCTTTCCAGATTGTTCATACTTATGTCATTCTAAGAAATTTTCATGACTTTAGAGTGATGATTGGAGACTTTGTCTGGCTTCTGAATTGGCCCAAACTTTTGTTGGATATCTGCATCTATCTTTCTCCGTTTTTCTTTTATTTCCTTCTCTAAAGCTGTAATATCATGCATCTTGGGATTTGATTTTGACTCAAGCTTTTCAGCTGCTAGTTGGATTAGATCAATGCTATCCAACTCTGGTGGCTTTGTGAAAGTAATTTTTGGTACAATCACTTTGCTGACTTGTATGTTTAGCACTTTTTGCTCCCCCTCACTTCTTGACCCCCCTTGACTGAATGAGACAATTGAGCTTGCTTTCTCCCCCTTAGAAGAGGTTTCTTTCTCCCTTTTTTTGTTATCAGTAAGTTGAGTAGAAGAAGAGGTTTGTGCTACCACTAGCATTTGAAGCAAGTCTGTTTGTTGTGCCTGATGTAGATGTATAGCTGTTAGAGAGGCTTCCATTGCTGTCATTCTTTTCTCCAAGGCGTCCACCTTGGTTGCAAGATCAGTGTTCTTCCTTCATTATCTTTTAACATCAAGCATTGTAGCCTCTGGAAGTTTTGCATCTAATGTTTCAGGTATATCCTTCTTAACTTGAGTGATCTCTGTATTGATAGAAGTGATATCTTGATTGTGTTGGAAGCCTTGGATTCGATGCAGATGTAGATAATTAAGATGTGCTTGTAGAAGCTGCTTGGTGCTTGCATCTGTGGTAGTTGAATGACATTATGTATTTCCTGGAATTGATGAATGAGAGTGACCTTAAAATGTTGAAGATCACAATCCTTGGAGAATGCCCATGAGGGAAGGCCGGATCTAGAACTGGTGATTACTTCTCCCCCTATGTTCATGATTTCATCACTTGCACTATCATCTCCAAAGAAATCAGCATATGCACCTGTTCCATAGTCAATATCATCATCACCTTTAGGTGGCATAACTGTAATAGCATCCTTAGCTTTTTGCATTGACTGAATGGTGTGCACCAAGTTCAGCATCCTTTCTGCATTCTCATTGGCCTGGCCAGCCAAAATTTGATATGCTGGGACAGGAGGAGTAAATGCCGCAGCATCCAAAGAGAATGAACTTATAACAACTTGATTGTGCTGAGATAAATTTTCTAAGTCTGCATCATTGGCATTCATTGACTCACTTGCAATGAATTCCACCCTTATTTCTCATGTACCTGCATTTCTCTCATTTTCTCTCTCTTTTTGCATCAAGGGCTCCCCTTGGCTCCCCACCCTCACACCCTCACCTTCACCATCTAAGGTGGGACTCCTCTCACTCACTTTTACCAGTCTTGAAGAAATGGACTGCATTGGTTCACTCTTTTGCTCTCCTTTTTTCCTGGGAGCAACTCAGACTCTCACTCAGTTCACTCCCTTCCCTTAGTCCTAGGAGTGATTGCACTACTACTAAGTCTTCTGCACTTGTAAGAATTGAAGAAATTTGAGGTTGTGCAGAGACACCTGGTGGATGAGGAATATCCATCGGGTTAGCAGTTTGACTATCCGACGGATGACTGTTGTTAAGCTTATCCATCGGGATACAATCACTACTTAACGGATGATGAATATCCATCGGGATAGAAGAAATAATTGAGTTTGGAGTGGAGACTATTGTAGACTCTATGCAGATTGATGAAAATTTTGACACAGATGTTTCAACAGTCTCAGAAAGAAAAGGCAAGTGATCCAACAAATCATCTAAAAGATGATGCTCACTTGCTTGGATTTTTGACTTCTCCAAGAGAGTTAAAGATGGAGAATTTGGAAATGATGTGTTTATCACGTCAACATCCAATGAGTGTGTGGGGGAATTTGGTGTATCAGGTGCTTCAATTATGAGATATTTTGGCTGTGACTCCACATTTATTGGAGCCACATCAACCTGAGTTTGAGAAGGTGCAGTGACTGGGTCTTTAGCACCAGTTTGCACAGTGTGATCCCTATGCATCCCCAAGGGTTTTTGGTTTCTTCTTTATGGTATAAGTTTGGGGTGAGCTTGTGTCCCTTACCCTCTTGGCCTGTGCTTTTGGCTGAGAGCTTTGTTCAATAGTCACATCCTTTTGGAAGGATGCAACTAGTAATGAGCTTAAATCCTTTTTAAGCACTGCAGTTTATTGAGAAACTGCAGTATGGCTAGGCTGGGAAACACTCACTTCTCCAACCTTATCCTTAGGGCTTCTTTGATTTTCACCCTGTCCCTCACTTGTCTTGCCCACCTTCACACTCCCCTATTTAGGTTTGGTGGATTTTACAAATGATTTCTTTTGAAAGAAATCAGAGGGGGCTTTTTTAGCTTTGGATTTAGATTCTTTTGTTGGTTTGGTAGCTCGGGTAGGCAACTGTTGGGTCATTGACACAATTGCCATATCTACACTAGAAAGCAAAGAAATTTGTAAGGTTGGAAGAGTGGAGACAGAAGAAATTACCTCACTTACCTGAGGTCCCTCCATTACTGGAAAGTAGTATAAGGGAACCTCCTTGTGATGGTTTGCTCTGTTTAAATCTGCAATGATCCCTCTTTCTTGAACCCAACAATTTAACTTGTTGGTTGGGTTCTCAATCACAATATCTTCAATAAGATGGTTAGCAAGCATCATAAGAATCTAGCATAATAGACACTCTTACCTCTCTTATTGATCTCTCCTAACTTAAAGCCTAACTCAAACAAAACCAGATCACTGAAATTAAAGTACTTATTAGTAACTAGCATGTAAAGCATAGAAATGTTTATAGAGTCAAAGTTACTAATTTTACCAGAAAACACCTTAGTTACTACATCACACAGATAACTCAATTCTTTCCTAAGACCCAACCTCCTAATTTCACTTAATTTAGAAGTAGTAAGTGCATAACCCATGGAATTAAGCATATTAACAATGTCAGTGTCTGTGTGTGGAGCAGTTACAATATTATCAGGAATCTTGAAGCATGCTTTAACAATATCACTATTTATGCAAAACTGTTTACCTTTCAGATTGAATGTAATAGTCTTGTATGTCGAGTTGTACACTGTAGTTGTCCATATCTCTTCACCAACCTCACAGTAAATGGTGGGTGATTCCAGCATGTCATAGTTGAGTTTGCAGTTCTTCACAAAATCCATCATTTTGTGATAGTCACCAGACTGTTGAATCTCCTTGTTCACCAAAGCTGAGAAGTTGTTTTTCTCATAGATATAACCAGTTTGAGACATGATTTTCACTACAGGTGCCATTGTTAGAGATTTGGAATTTTCTAAGAAAGAGTGTTTGCTTTTGAGAAGAAAGAAATTAGAGCAATTGAATTTTGAGAATGATAAAAGAAATGGATAAAAGTGAATTTGCTTTTATACTATCTCAAAAATTAACTGATAAAAATAATTAAGTAAAATAAAGTAACCAATAAAAATTACCCAAAATAGCTGTTTAAAAATAATTAAACTGTAAAAATTCCATCACTTATCCGTTGTGTCATGCTTACAAGCTGTAAGTATACTCGATGGATAATGTTTAGGGAATTAACAGCTAGGATTGAGAAAATTCGACGGATGAGGATAAATCAGTTATCTGGCGAGTTATAAAATATTCCAGAAAAATAATTGATTTTATTGACAAATTGTATTCCGACGGATGATCAAACTCGATAAATAATGGTCATCCGTCGGGATGTAAATTTTGACTTAGCCAAAATTTCATCCAAAACAAAAAAATCAATCTAATTTTTGGCTGCATAACCACTTGCAAAAATATCTGAAATAATTCAAGAGAAATTAAGCATACCTAATTCACTTACCAACCTTGAAAAGGTGGATTCATCAAGTGGTTTGGTAAATATATCTGCAAGCTATTTTTCACTTGGAACAAAATGCAGTTCCACAGTACCATTCATCATATGTTCCCTTATGAAGTGGTACTTGATGTCTATGTGCTTTGTTCTTGAATGCTGTACTGGATTTTCAGTGATGGAAATTGCACTTGTGTAGAAAATAGGAATCATATCCACTTGTAGACCATAGTCCAACAATTGGTTTTTCATCCACAAAATCTGTGCACAGCAACTATCAGCAGCAATATATTCAGCTTTAGCTGTAGAAGTAGAAACTGAATTTTGCTTTTTACTGAACCAGGACACAAGCTTGCTTCCTAGAAATTGACAGGTTCTTGTTGTACTTTTTCTGTCTATTTTACAACCTACATAATCTGCATATGAATAACCAGTTAGATCAAAACCAGAATCTCTAGGGTACCAAATGCCAAGTTTTGGTGTTCCCTTGAGATATCTGAAAATTCTCTTAATAGATACTAAATGAGATTCTCTAGGATCAGCCTGAAATCTAGCACAAAGATAAGTGGCAAATATTATATCTGGCCTACTAGCTGTTAAGTACAGAAGTGAACCAACCATGCCCCTATAACTTGAAATATCCACAGACTTTTCAGTAGTGTTTAATTCAAGCTTAGTTGCAGTGGCCATGGGAGTTTTTGCAGATGTGCAATCCATTAGTTCAAACTTCTTTAAAAGATCATGAATGTATTTAAGTTGACTAATGAATATTCCATCACTAACTTGCTTAACTTGCAAACCAAGAAAGTAAGTTAGTTCTCCCATCATGCTCATTTCATACTTACTTTGCATCAATTTGGCAAACTTTTTGCAAAGTTTTTAATCTGTAGAGCCAAATATAATATCACCTACATAAATTTGAACAAGTATACTAGAGCCATTAACATTTCTAAAGAATAAATTTGTATTTACAGTACCTCTTGTGAAGTGATTTTCCAAAAGGAACTTTGACAAAGTTTCATACCAGGCTCTAAGTGCTTGCTTCAGTCCATAGAGTGCTTTCAAAAGATAGTAGACATGATTTGGGAAATTTGGATCTTCAAAACCAGGAGGTTGACTGACATAGACGTCCTCCTCCAAATCTCCATTTAGAAAAGCACTCTTGACATCCATTTGATAGACCTTGAAATTGGCACGGGCTGCATAGGCTAAGAAAATTCTGATGGCTTCAAGTCTAGAAACAAGAGAAAAAGTTTCATCAAAATCTATTCCTTCTTATTGACAATAGCCCTTAGCAACCAATCTAGCTTTGTTTCCGATCACTATTCCATTTTCATCCATCTTATTTCTGAATACCCATTTTGTGTCAATTAGATTCTTTCCTTTAGGCTTGGGTACCAGCTTCCATACCTTATTCCTTTCAAATTGGTTTAGCTCCTCCTGCATAGCTAGAATCCAATCAGGATCCAACAAAGTTTCTTCTACCTTCTTTGGTTTTTCCTTAGATAGGAAGCTGCTATATAGATATTCTTCTTGAGTTTTTCTCCTTGTTTGAACTCTAGAAGATACATCACCAATAATGAGCTCAAAGGGGTGATCTTTTGTCCATTTTCTTTGTTGAGGTAGAATAGCTCTAGATGAAGAGGCCTCATTGTTATCATAATGTGTAACTGAGTTTTGATTATTAGAAACTCCCCCTGAGTTTATGGATCTTTGATTTGAGAAAGGGGTACTTTCTGTAAGTGATCTATTCTGACTTTCAGCTTCTTTTGATGACCTGACGGATGGTACATTTTGAGTTCCAACGAATAAAGATGATTGTCTCCCGAAGGCTAAAGCAGATTGTCTCCCAATTGATGAAGCATTTTGCAACTCGACAGATGTTGAATTTTGTGCTTCATTGGTAGTAGATTTTTCTGCATTATCCTTTGATACTGTTTCTTGATCACTTTCATCATCACTGTCATCACTAATCATCTCCACATTATCAAATTTGAGGCTCTCATGGTAATATCCATCTTGCAGTCCTTCAATCTTCTTATCATCAAATACAACATGTATTGATTCCATAACAATGTTGGTTCTTAGATTATAGACTCTATATGCTTTACCAACAACATATCCAACAAAAATTCCTTCATCTGTTTTAGCATCAAACTTTCCATTTTGATCAGTTTGATTTTTCAAGATATAACATTTGCAGCCAAAGACATGAAGAAAATTTAGAGTTGGCTTCTTCTTCTTGAACAATTGGTAGGGTGTCATACACTTTGCTTGATTAACCAAAGAAATATTATGAGTATAGCATGTAGTATTTACAGCTTCAGCCCAGAAGTATATTGGTAACTTTGATTCTTTAAGCATTGTCCTTGCAGCTTCCATAAGTGATATGTTCTTTCTTTCCATTACTCCATTTTATTGTGGAGTTCTTGTTGCTGAAAACTCATGCATAATCCCATTATCTTCACAAAATGCTCTCATAACAGAATTCTTGAACTCAGTTCCATTGTCACTCCTGATTCTTCTAACTTTGAAATCAGGATGATTGTTGACTTGCTTTATGTGATTGATGATGATTTCACTAGCCTCATCTTTAGACTTTAGGAAATATGTCCAAGAAAATTTTGAAAAATCATCTACAATTACTAGGCAAAATCTTTTCCTTGAGATGGACAATACATTGACTGGTCCAAATAGATCCATGTGTCGCAATTGCAAAATCTTTTCCTTGGGATGCAAAATCTTTCTGAATGATGTTTTGATCAACTTCCCTTTTTGGCAGGCATCACAGTCCATCCTTAGAAAACTCCACTTGAGGAATGCCTCTAACCAGTTCTTTCTTGCCAATCTTATTCATGGTCTTGAAGTTTAGATGGGACAACTTCTTGTGCCACAGTCAACTTTCATCTTGACTTGCTTTGAGAAGACAAGTGACATATTCTACATTTGATGAGTTGAAGTCAGCTAGGTACACATTTCCTTTTCTCACTCCAGTGAGAACCACTTTGTTTCTCCTTTTGTTTGTCACAACACAGGCTTCTGAATTGAAGGTTACTGAATTGCCTTTATCACAAAGCTGGTTGATACTCAACAAATTGTGCTTGAGACCATCCACTAAGGCAACCTCTTCAATGATGACATTATCTTTAGAAATCAAGTCATATCCCACAGTATAACCCTTGTTGTCATCTCCAAAAGTAATACTTGGGCCAGCTTTCTCCTTGAACTCTGTGAGCAGGGTAGAATCTCCAGTCATGTGTCTTGAACAACCACTATCTAAGTACCACAGATTTTTTCTGTTTCCCTGCACACATCAAAACCAAATCAAGTTGATTTTGGTACCCAAGTTTCCATGGGTCCTGCCTTGTTAGCTTTGTTCTTTTGTTTCTTAGGTTTGATCTCATTTGACTTGGGGATATCAGATTCATCCTTAGTCATCTGAGTTGAACCTTTGAAACCAGTCATTCAAATAGAATTATCATGCATATTTTGATTAACAGGAAAAGGCATGTTGTTTGTAGACATGTTATTCCAGTAAGGCATGCTAAATGGCATTTGAGGCATACTAAATGTAGCATAATAAGGATTAGGTGCAAGTGGCATATTAGTAAATTGTGCATTCATGTTCTGTGCAGACATAGCATTCATAGGCATAGAAGGCATGGCATTCATGTTGGGAAAAGAAGATGGTACAAATATAGGAGTAGGCATAGAAATTTTGCAATTAACAGATAGATGATTAACACTACCACACTTAACACAGATTTTTCTTGGAGCATATTTATCAGGTGTGTAGTTGTTATGTTTGTTAATCCCTACTTTCCCATTTCTATTATTTTTCTTTTTAGTTTCTGTTTTAACCTCAATCTTTTCTAATCTGTCATTCAATTGCTTGATAGACAGATTACCAACATTCACTTTCTTCTCCTTCTTCACTTGACTTGATTCTCCTGGAATAAAGTTTTTGGAAACTGATCCATACTTTTCATTTAACTTGGCAAGTTTGGCTTTGCTCACAGGTTTGCACACAGCCGACGGATAAGGATTTGTGTCATTCGACGGATAATCATTTTGATTATCCGACGGATGACTCTCATCATCCGTCGAGTCCATATCTGTTAGCAATCCTTCAACCAATTTGGATTCCAGCTTCTCCTTACTCATTTTCCAGGCTGCATCATTAAGGACTCAATACCTTAAACTTTGGTAATTTGAGCATGAACATCTCTAGATGATTTCCATGCCTTAATTACCTCTGGTTCTCGTTCAAGTTGCTTCTTTAAAATCTCTTCTTTCTTCAAGGACTCAGTTAATTCCTCCTTAGTAATCTTACATTATATTCTCAATTTCTCAAATCCAATCAACTGAGACTCTAGCACATTATTCCTCTCACTTAAAAACATATTGTTTTCTTTAATTTTAGCATTTTCCTTAGTGAGAGACTTAAGTGTAACACACAAATGATATAATTTTGTAGACATGTCATTAATTGCATCATTACACTCAGCTTTAGATAAATGTTCTAGGTTAGTGGTGATTACCTGATTACTTGAAGAACTTGTTTCTTTTTCATCAGATTTGGCCATTAGGGCTAGATTTACATAGCTGACATCTCCATCCTCATCCAAACCATTTGTTGCCCAGTCATTTTCTTGTGTAGTAAAATCCCTTTCCTTTTGTTTGAGCAACTCAAAATAATTCTATTTATAATCAACAGGCTCAAACTTCTTCTTGCTAGAATCTGACTTTCTACACTCACTGGCAAAATGCCCTGCCAAGCCATATTTGAAATATTTGAATTTTGATTTATCCACCATGTTTATATTTGGCTTAGCTGCTCCAAAGTTCTTCTTGAACTTGAGCTTGGAAAATCTTCTGGAAAGGAATGCAAGATGTTCATCAATATCATCCATATCATCTTGGCTCAAAGAATCTTCATTTTCAGCTACCAGCCCCTTGCCCTTGTTTTCACAGACCTTTGTAGTAGACTCAACAACTTCTACCTTCATTTCCTTCTCCTTTTCCAACTCAGCAACCAGTGCTATGGACCCTCCTTTTTTCTTTCCTTTCTCCATCCTCTCATCTTGCTCTATTTCAAGCTCATAAGTTTTCAAAATGCCATACAGTCTCTCCAAGGTAATCTCCTTGTAATCCTCAGAATTTCTCAGTGAGACTGTCATTGGTTTCCATTCCTTTGGAAAAGATATAAGGAACTTGAGATCGGAGTCTTTTGTCTGATACTAATTGTTATTCTCTAACAATACAATAAGAATTACAGAAGGGGCGTTGAATGTAATTCTGGCTTCTTTTTGAGATTTATGAGAAATGGTTCTAACTCAATTTATATCTAACTATTTGATTAGTAAAGTGCGGAATACAGAGTTAAGTTATTCAAACATAAAGTAGTATAAACTCAGGTCTTTAAAACTTTCTGGTGGATTGGAATGTATCCACCATATATATATATATCAATATAACCCTGTGAAGCTTGAATAGCTCATAGCTGCTTTACAAGTGAACAAACAAACTACAGAGAAATTCTACAGAATACAACTTATAAATGTTTCTCTGCTAAAAATGTGTTTTCTTAGTAAGTTTGTTTTACTAGCTACACTTGGTTTATATATCACCAAGTTTACATGGTAATAAGATAAGATAATAAAACAAAACCTATCAAGTCTAATTCCATGATGCTTCACTACACTATTCCAACATCTTTGAATATCTTCATAATAGCATGGAAATGGTAATGCTTCTTTGTTCTCATTTTCCTGCTAAACAGGCTGCCACATTCCTTTTGCAAACACTCGACGCATGTGACTGTGTTTTCACTGTCAACAGATATTTGAATTGATCATCCGTCGGGTAGCTTTGTTGATCATCCGTCGGGTAGCCATTTATCACTTAACTCCATTTCATTTGTGCAGAATTACAAGACATCTTATATTTACATTTAATCAACCTATTCTACACATCTACTGGTAGTCTACATAATTCATAAGCTACTACAGAATCTTATACAAAGTTGTTTGCATAAATGTGCTACATGACTTATTGTTACATAAGCTACTCACCCGATGGTTATCAACTAGTCATCCGTCGGGACTGTATTGAATCATCCTTCAGGACTATAATTTATCATCTGTCGGGTGCTACAAAATTCACTAAGTTAAATCTACTAAGGTGTTTTGTTTAGCTTATCATCAAGTAAACAACATATTCCTAATAACATTATGGAAGCATTTTCATTCATGTATGAAAAATCCTAATAGGGGGACAAATAAAAAACAAAAATGCCTAGCTTTTGATAGTAATACTGCATCAACTTTAAATGTTAAATTTGATCAAGAGCTCTTAAAAAAAGAATTATACAAGATGATAGTTGTTGATGAGTTAGATTTCATATTTATGGAACGAGAGGGTTTTCGTCATTTTGTTAAATTTTGTGAACCTTGATTTAATATGCCTTCACGTCATACAGTGGTTAGGGGTTCCCTGCAAGTTTATTTAGATGAAAGGAAAAATTTAGCTTCGGTTTTACAAAAATGTTCTCAAAGAATTTGTTTCACAACTAATATATGGACATCTTTGCAAAACATTAGTTATATGTGTCTCACTGTTCATTTTATTGATGATGACTGGAAATTGCATAAGAGAATTATGAATTTTTTCCCAATTTCTAGTCATAAAGGAGATGATATTGTTAGAGAAATTGAAAAATATTTAAATTCTTGGAACATTAATCAAGTCTTTACTATTACTGTGGATATTGCAAGCTCTAATGAAGTGGCTGCCGGTTATTTGAAAAGAAAATTAAGTAGTCGTAATAGAAATGTCTTGTCTAGTGAATTTATGCATCTGCGTTGTGTTGCTCATATCTTAATCTTGTTATAAATGACGGGTTAAGAGAACTAGAGTTATCTATTCAAAGAATTAGAAATGTTGTCCGTTATGTGAGGTCTTCTCCACAAAGGCTTAAAAGATTTGAAGAATGTATTGAAGAAAAAAAAATTTAAAGTAAAAGTCGTTTGTGCTTAGATGTCATTCCAAGATGGAATTCAACTTATTTGATGCTAGAATCTGCAATTAAGTTTAAAATCAACTTATATAACAGTTGATTAGTAAAAAAGGTACTATGAGAATTAGATATAAAGTATTTTTTTTATTTATTACTAGAATAAAAAAATTATAAAATATAAAATATTCTCCTTACAAATTTATAATGTGAAAAAATCAAGCAACGAAGAAAATAAATAAATTATAACACATATGCTATATTTAGGCTATTAAGGTCAAATATAAAAAAATAATAATAACTAAATATATAAGTACAAAAAGTATAACTTTTTGAAAAATATATTATTTTCGAAAAACATCAAAAAAATTTAGGGAATAAAATATTATACTAAAATTTTGTTAAAAAGGAAAAAATATTCAAAAAAATATCTAAAAATGATAATCATCATATGCATCGCACGGGTACAAAGTATATTTTAAAATATGTGTAAACTTATATTTTAAACCCACTTTTAAATATTTGTTATTAATAGTAAAAGTGGAGTTTCAACTTTATACACCATCCGTGGCATATTATTTGAGCTTGTTTGACTAGAACACTCCTAAGAAACTAATAATAAACATTAATCTCCTGATGCGGAATGGAAAAACTAGGATTAACAAACGTTAATCTCTAAGAACAAACATGAATCCGTAAGCATGAATTTGAAAAGATAACTCTAATATCTACCAGAAATATAGAAAAATCTCGAGGGTTTTGATAAAATAATAATAAGATAACAATTTTCCAACATAATATTATTTATGTAGGAATATTAAACCCTAAAACATAATTAAAAAAACAAATCCTATTTAGAATAAAATATTAAATATAAGTAGCATGATCATTCAGTTGCGTGCATGCTTATACTCCAAACTCTTAGACGACCACTCTTAGCTACCGGACTTTGTTCTCATTTTGGAAAGATCTTGTAGCTCGTACGCATGATCATGTCGTTGTGCTACCTTTTTCTTGTAGACCTTTTCATGTCAAGTTTCTCTTCAAAATCCATGACCACTTATTCTAGATCAGTCCTTCCCATATGTAAAAAGGAACATCAGCATGAAACTCATGTAGATCCGCTACGTTGAAAATACTCATATCTTCAGGAAGATCAACTACAAAAGCATTATCATTAATTTTTATTGCCCAGTAAAGATATAATTATTTAAGGGGGTTGGATACAATTGTATAAATGTTTTGAACAAGTAATAAAATATAACAGCTTTTTATATTTCTGATAAAAATTGTTACAAAATCCTCTCAAGAAATACTGATGCTCTTGAGAGCTGCTAGGTCGAGTGATACTCAAGTGTATTACACTAAGTGATGACCTAAACTGTGTTTATATACTACACAACTACAACAAATTAATCTAAGATATGCATTATCAAAAACTAACTGAAACTGATACATATCTTAAACTAAACAAATAAAGTCCTATAACTCAGACATAATAGATATCTTCTCCACATTATAAGGAACAGAACAAATCCTCTAATGCTGACTGTCTTCAAATACTGATGACATTCAAATACTGATGACATGCCAAATTCTGACGGTACATCAGATCTTGATGACATCCGAACAGCCAGATCCTGAGCTTCTTCCGATCATTGAGAATTCAATATGTAACAATCTCCCCCAATTTATGTCTAATACAATGAAGCATAAATTCCATTCTCAATGATGCTAAAACTAATCTACAAAATGTACAAGGAGTAAAGCTTACTTCAGTATCTTCAGATAACTGACAGTTGTTCCAAGAAAGTTCTTTAATTTTTCTTCCTCCTTATCTCGTAGGACTTTAACAAGCTTTTTCTTCAACTCTCTCTTCTCTTCAGTGTCTTCTCCAAGCTGATAGATAGCTGATCTTAACTTAGAAATTGAGCTTTTTCTTATCTCAAGATCACCAATCAACATGAAGCTCAAACTTACATCTTCATGATCAGGATTGAAGGATAACTGAGGACTGTTGAGAAAAACTTGTAGCACTGCAGCTCCCTTTTTCATCGGCATTTCTTGACCAGTATAAGTTCTGTACTAAGGAAAATAATCACCATTGTATTTATCATCTTTTGTCATGACTCTTCTTCTAATCACTTCAAGTATCATAGAAGACGAGTTTCTGGTGACTTAGTTCTCAACTCTAAGAAGATAGTGAATGTATTTAAATTCTGTCACAGTCTTCAATAAGAGTTGCTGCAATGTAAAGCTTTTTACTTTACTATCCCTGAAAAAGTACAGAATCTCTTCTATGACAATATTATCATTTATCTTTCTATGAACAATCTTCACAGCTTCACCTTTCTCAAGATATGAAGGAGAAATTCTTTCACCAAGATTTTCTGTCAGAGTATCTGTATCTAACAGATCAAATTATAAGATCTCCATATTGGAATGACCAATGCCTCCTCTGGTTCGAGATTTGATAAGTTTCAGTTTTTTATTGTATACCACCCAAGAAGGCTTCTTGATGGACTTATCAACATTTTCCTATTCTGAGATAGAATCTTTTAACCCAGCTGACATAAATTCAACATGCTTGAACCCTTTAGAATAATTGAATACATGGATGTCTTTCCATCTTTTATTCTTCTTGCCGAGAGGAGCATAGTTTGAAGAAAAATCATCAGTCTTCCCTTTTGCCTTATGCCATAGCTCCCTCTTTGATTTTAAAACTCTTTTCAAATATTCTTTGCATGCTTGATCAGCTTTCCTTCTATCAATCTTTTCTCTTTCATCAGCCTCTGATATATGAGGAGTGATTACTAGAGAAGGAGCTGACTCATTTAATGCTTTAATCACTTTTTCATCAGAGTTAAAATCAGTTATCAGGTTCACAGCATCAGGATCCACTTTTATCTCATGATTTGTGTCTGCATTAGGAGTTACATTCTGATTTACTGTATTAGCTTGATCAATGTCAGTGGCTGATCTTTTCTTTCTTGGTATAATCAACTCTTCTGGATTCTGAACTTCTTTATCTTCCTCATTTCCTTATACAGGAACATTACCTTCTCTGGATAGAAAATTTAGAAAAGTAGAGTTGAATGCAGTCACTTGACTTGATTTAGAAGTTCTTCATCCTCTTCCTCTTCCTCTTCATCTTGCTCTTGCAGATCTACCACCTCTTTTTCCTCTTTCTTTAGAAGTGTTAGCTTCGACTTCAATTTGAGCTAAAAGCTCCTTTTGTTGCATAACTGCTTCTTCAGGTGTTAGATCAGGAAATTCTTCAGTTATATACCCAAGAGCACTCCTAGCATTCTTTTGCTCAAACTTATTGTCTTTGTTGTACAAGACAATCTCTTCACATATTTCCTTATGCCTGTAAGGAAAGAACATCCCTTTGACATCTGCTAAATTTGAGATTATAATATCATCATCCTCAAGAGCACCAGCAGTAGTCTTGTGCATGGCTTTATAACCACCAGTAGACTTCCTTTGTCCTGAAGGATCATTCTTCTTGGAATGTTGAAGTTGTTGAGCAGTAGAAGCAATTTGAACATCTGTAACTGGATTATTCTTATCACCATCATCATCATCAATATCTTTATCCTTTATCTGAATAGAATTTGGTGTAAATTTTGTAGCAACTATCTTCTCCCCCTTTTTGGCATCAGTATTTGAAAGAAGAGAAAACAGAGCATCCGGTTTGTCACCTATAGAAGAAACTATCTCTTCTAAGGAGGAAAGTCTAGAGGCCATGCTGTCTTGAGATTTAACAACATCTTTGATGGTATTTTTCACACTTTTGATTTCAGCTGAGTTAGGTGTGTGAAGCAAAAATCCATCAATTTTCTCTTTGACACCAACATGAGACTTCTTCATTTCATCAAGTTCAGAGTGAATTCCTTTAACAGAAATGGTTGAGGCCTTAAGATGCAACTTCAGATTAGGAGTTTGAATTTCATCATAGGCACGATGAATGTGTTGCAGGCCAATAGTAGACAAGATAGAAGTGTTTGCAAGTCTCCATTTATAATCCCATTCTGTCTGTCTAAAATACTCAGCATCGGGATTGTAATAAGAAGGATTTTCAGTGAAGTACGAAGAAAGCCAATATTGGACTTCTTAGATGCATCAATCGCAGTTTTAAGCTGAGCTGTATCAGAATCATTTGTATCACTTTTATTATCAGAATCAGACAAGCCATAATAAGAATTTGCAGAACCAGGCATAATTGCCTTGCCTTTATCCAGATTCTTTGCAAGAGATGCATGTGGCTGATGTGATCCTGAAACAGAAACATGGTAACACCTAAATCTCTCTGTTCTTTTCAAGTGATCTTATCACTTCTCACACAACATATTACTTTTAAGAGTAACATTATTCTCACAGAAGAAACTTTATAAGTAAAGAAAAACTTATAAGATTCTTGTCTCAAAACTACCTCTCCTCTTGCCAGTACAGGAGACTGCCACTCAAAATATTTTTTTCTCCTCTTTTATTTTAAATATGATATTTTCACACAGTCTCACAGAAAGGCTCAATTACACATATAGCAAAGAAATAAGAGATGGCTGAGAAGAGTTGTATGCTTGTCATATAAATAGAGGTAACCTCAAATAAGAGACTATTTATAATCATACATGAGAATATATGAGAAGTTAGCAATACCTGAAGGTGATTCCTCAAGTGGAAGTGATGAAAGTGGAGGAACAAACAACATATCAGGAAGCTTTTTTAAACTAGCAACTAGTAATGGATCATAAATTATAGCTAGTGCAGTTGAAGGATGATACTCAGTAGGAGCTGTTGTATCATCAGGATTTGATCTGTCAGGAGAAGGTGAAACACCAGCATCAGTACTTTGAACTGATGGTTTTTGTGAAGTCTGAGACATTTGAGCTGCTTCAGCAATGTTTGGTGAAGGTTTGTGTGTGCTCTTCTCAAAAATAGGATCATTTATGATTGCATCCACCTTTGACAGTATCTCCTGATGAGTTTGCTTTTCATGTAGTAGTTGAACAGAGTCAGCAAAAAGGTTACTCTGAGCAATATTAACAATAATCCGTGTAGCCTCATTGTCTGCATCTTCCCTTTGAGAAGATGGTTCTTGTGTGACTGGATGTGTTGTAGTTGCTAAATCCCTTTGAGACCTAAGTTCGTGTGTACTAACATCCTTGTCAAGAGGCTAAGTCTTCTTCTTCTTTCTGATGTATCCAACTACTTCTTCACTTTTTCTTTTCAACTGGCTCTTTGTAGTTTTCTTCTGTTCATCAGTTGCTTCAATTACTGGAAGCTTGTCAAGTAGAACATTAACATCAGTAGTTGGCTCCTTGGTTCCAGTAGTGTCAATCAAGTCATCAGGATTTTGATCAATGGACTTCTTGATTTTTGACAGGGACCTTATTGGCATCTGATCATCTGATTAAGAATCTTCTTTTATGATCAGTCTTCTTTTCCTGATTGGAAAGTAGTCTTCTTTCTTCTCACTCTCACTCAGTGATACTTGTTTAGCTTTCTGTCTAGATGTGACAGATTTCTTAAACAACCTTTTCTTTGTTACAACTGATGTCTTTTGAGAGACAACAGAGGAGGCTGATTTAGAGACTTGTTGTGTTTACTGTTTGGAAGAAGAAATGCTTGGGTTAGAAACAAGACGGGTGATTTATTGAGTCTTAGCATCAGGAACTGTGACAGAGGTGTCAGCATCAGGATGTACTCACTTGTGTAGGAGTAGGTCTATTTCTTAATAAAAATTGCCTGACCTCTCTAGGAAGAAAGGGTGGTCCTGAAAATTTGTTCTTTTCATCCCTTTTAATATGATCAGTGATTGCTTTTTCAGAAATTTGAAAAACAGGGAGTAATTCATCATCATCAAACATAGCATTAGGGCATAGAAAATTGAAAATTAGTTGCAAAAACCTAGTATACCCTATTACTCCTGAAGCATCTGCTCTCCTAGAAATTATGAACTGTAATATAGTATTACCATAATCAAAATTACCAGAGTTAAGAAGAGAGTACCCAATTCTCAGGGAAGTGGATGGAAGAGCATCATAGTTTGTTGTCTTATTCAAGAAACACCTACTGGCTACTGATGCAGTCAAAGAAAAAGTTCCACTCTCTTTTCAGTTTAGTTCTGACCAGTTTTCCAATGGTTGTGATTTCTCCTTGATAGCCTAAAGTCCTTAGCATATCAAACAACTGCTTATTGGTATGAGTATCAGGAGCACCATCAAGAGCAGGCAATCTCAAGGTTTGAAGCAGAATGTCAACATCAACTTCATATCTTTAGTCCTTATACTCAAAGGAAAAGCCAGTATGTGTTGAATTTACCACAGCTGTATTCCAGACTTGCATGACAGCCGTGTATGACACCTTAACAGGATTTGTGAGAGCATACCCCAATTGGACATAGAAGAAGAAAATCCTGAATATCATGAAAAGATGATGGTAGCTGCTGATGTGTAAGCAGAGCTAAGTAATTGTTAGTGCCAAATGTATTTCCATGAATGATTGTGGTTTGACTGAAGAGTGGTGAAACTTCTGACGTTGTCATGATGTGAATAGCTTGTGAGAGAGAGTAAGTGTGAGATGTGCACAGTGAAACTATGTGTATGATGAATTGTGTCACATAATTTCTTCTGGTTTTATAGCTTCACTATTCAGAAATAGTATAACACACTCGTATGAAGGAGGTAACTTAGTGAATTTGACTTCGAACATGATACAATTACTGAGTAATTGAGTTTGATGGTGGAGTAAATTGCGGAAATAAATACAAAATACATACAGTTATATCAAGACACAACCGTAGAAATTTGTTTATCTGATAATCCACCATTAATCATTAATTAAGTGAGACACTTAAATGCAACAGTAAAACTTACTCAGAGATTGATTAACACTAATAATCTGAATTAGAACGTGTTGACCTGTCATCAGGATTTGAGACCTTTCTTTTGTCAGGATTTGACTAACTCAGGATATGTTGATTCAAATTCAACATTTGTTTTTCAAAGCATCACAAATTATTAGCAACCATAATTTTAATCAAAACATTCATCAAGAAATACAATTCAAGTAGATGAAGTAAAGATTAACAGGCTTCAATAAGAACATTCACATGCATATAATTCGAGATAAGCATAGACTATATCTTGCAAACAAAAGAAATTTCATTGATATATCAAAAGAGTACAGTTCATGAAATTTGTAGATTACATGCAAAAGATTACAAGATAATCCTAGTCTAAGATGGTGAATATTAACAACCTTGGTATAAGAAGGAAGGCTATCGATTAGTTACTCCTGCTGTTGACAACTAGCATTGTAAGATGGATGATCTGTTCTTGCTGAAGAAGAGCCTCTCTCCATTCTTCTTCCAAGCGATCAAGATGGAGTTGATAGTCCATCTCAAAGAACAAGAGATTTGTTTGAATCTCTTGTGGAACCAAGTTCCATATCTCATCGGGAATGGCAGTGACGAGCCATTCCTGCTCCCAGTCATTACAACTGAACTCGATGTTGAAGTTTTCATAGTTCATAAAGATGTTTACAAGAACAATTTTTATGAAGGAAGAAAATAGTGAGGAATAAGAGAGAGAGAGAGAGGGAGAGAGAGAGAGAATAGTTTTGTGTAAGAATAAAAGATGATTTGACTGAGATGAAATGACGGTTAAATAGCCAAAGGAATATCAAGGGACTAGAGGACTGATTAATTATTAAGTGTAGAGTTAACTTAATGATTTAACCAAAACATTTCTTTTTAAAAGGAGTGTCTCCCTAGACTGATGTGTAATGATGACAGTGATATATTTATTCAGAAATGCACAATTAGCAAATAAATTAACTTTATTTATAATGCATATAAAATAGAATACATCAAATATTTCTGGCTTAATATCTAAAAACACAGCATTTAGGACATATCAGGATTTGATCAATATACATCAGGATTTGATCAAATATAAATTGAAATAAAAATTTACTTGTCCCAATTAACCATACCAAGTTCATTCACAAGCTTTGTAAATGTTGCTTCAGGTAATGGCTTTGTGAAGATATCAGCCAGCTGCTGATCAGTAGGAACAAAATGAAGCTCTATGGTTCCTTCCATGACATGCTCTCTTATGAAGTGATATCTGATTCTAATATGCTTTATAAGAGAGTGTTACACCAGATTTCCTGTCATAGCAATAGCACTTTGATTATCACAATAGATAGGAATTTTTGAGAATGATAATCCATAGTCCATGAGCTAATTTCTCATCCATAACAACTGAGCACAGCAACTCCCAGCTGCAATATATTCAGCCTCAGCAGTTGAAGTAGAATTAGATTTCTGATTCTTGCTGAACCATGAAACTAATCTGTCTCCCAAGAACTGACAGCTTCCTGATGTACTCTTCCTGTCTATTTTGCATCCAGCAAAATTAGCATCTGAATAACCACATAATGCAAAATCAGCTTCCCTTGCATACCAAAGTCCAAGTGAAACAGTACCCTTGAGGTATCTGAAAATTCTCTTTACTGCAATTAGATGTGGCTCCTTTGGTTTTGCCTGAAATCTTGCACACAAACAAGTGGCAAACATAATGTCTGGCATGCTAGCAGTTAGATATAAAAGAGAACCAATCATACCTCTGTAAGATGTGACATCAACTGCTACCTTCATTTGGATCAAGTTTTGTAGCAGTTGACATAGGAGTATTTGCAGTTGCACTTTCTTGCATATTAAACCTCTTCGGTAGATTTCTTGTGTACTTGGACTGATTGATATAGATACCATTATCAGTCTGTTTAATCTGCAAGCCTAGAAAGTAGCTCATCTCTCCCATCATACACATTTGATATCTTAATTGCATCAACTTTGAAAACCTATCACACAGTGTTTGATTATTTGATCCAAAAATGATATCATCCATATAAATTTGGACTAAAAGCAAATCTTTACCTTCATTCAGATGAAATCGAGTTTTATCTACTGTACCTCTTTTGAATCCACTTTCAAGTAGAAACTGAGCAAGGGTTTCATACCATGCTCTAGGTGCTTGCTTCAGTCCATAGAGTGCTTTATCAAGTCTGTAAACATAGTCAGGATGTTTGGGATCCACAAATCCTGGTGGTTGTTCAACATAGACTTCTTCTTCAAGTTCTCCATTAAGAAAAGCAACTTTGACATCCATCTGGAAGACCATGAACTTCTTGTGAGCAGCATATGCCAAGAAGCTTCTGATTGCTTCCAACTTAGAAACAGGAGCAAATGTCTCATCATAGTCAATGCCTTCCTGTTGGAAATATCCTTTAGCCACCAACCTTTCCTTGTTTCTGATGATTGTTCCATCAGAATCAGTCTTGTTTCGAAAGACCCACTTTGTGCCCATAATTGACCTGTTCTTAGGTCTAGGCACCAGCTTCCACACTTCATTTCTTTCAAATTCATTCAATTCTTCTTGCATAGCCATGACCTAATATGCATCCTTGAGTGCATCTTCTACCTTCTTTGGCTCTTCTTTTGAAAGTAGACTGTGATATAAACATTCATTCTGAGTTGCACCTCTTGTCTTTACACCATCATCAGGATTTCCAATTATCAGGTCAGGAGTATAATCTTTAGTCCATTTTCTAGCACTGGGAAGTGTCCTTCTGGAGCTAGATGCTCCCCCTGAATTATATGCCTCTTCAAATGCATTTGAGGCTCCCCCTGAATCTGTTGTATTATCTCCTGATGAGATATTGAGACTTGACTCATGTTCATCTGATGTTGAATCAACATTGGATTCTGAGAGATTAGATTGAGAAGAATCTTGAGATGATTCTTCAGTGTTAGTACCATCAGCTGACCATTACCGTTGCTCCCCCTCACCATGTGCAGGATCATTAGTACAGTGATTATCTTCAGAATCTGAAGGAGTGTCAGGATTTGGATCATTAGGATTTGACAGTTCATTAGAGTTTGATCTATATTCCAACAATGCATTTTCATTTGCAAAGATTAAGCTTTCATGAGTGTCTTCTTCAAAACCAGGAATCTTCTTATCATCAAAAGATACATTTATGAAGACTACTACAGTGTATGTTCTCAGATTGAACACTCTGTATGCTTTTGATGGTGAGTATCGAACAAATATTCCTTCATCAGCCTTTGATTCAAACTTTCCAAGCTGATCAGTATGAGTTCTCAAAACAAAGCACTTACATCCAAATGCATGAAGATGTTTGAGACCGGGCTTCTTTTCTTTTAGCATTTGATAAGGAGTAACACCATGTCTGTTTATCAGAGTGATATTCTGAGTATAACATGCTGTGTTTACTGCTTCATCCCAAAAGTAAGTGGGTAGTTTTGCTTCTTCTAGCAGAGTTCTGCCAGCTTCAATCAAGGTTTTGTTCTTCCTCTCAACAACCCCATTTTGCTGAGGTGTACCAGGAGCTGAGAATTGTTGCTCTATGCCTTTGTACTTGCAGAATTCCTCCATCTTTGAGTTCTTGAATTCAGTGCCATTATCACTTCTCAGGATTTTCATTTTGTGAGTAGATCCATTTTTAATTTGCCTTATGTGGTCCAGAAGAATTTCTGGAGTTTCATCCTTCCCGTGTAGAAAATAAACCCATGTATATCTAGTGAAATCATCAACAATTACAAGTGTATACCTTTTCTCGTTGATGGACATTATGTTCACTGGTCCAAAAAGGTCCAGGTGCAGGATATGATATGGCTCAGAGATAGAGAATTCTGTTTTGCTTTTGAAAGATACTCTTCTTTGTTTAGAATTTTGGCAAGCATCACAAAGTCCATCACTTGAGTATAGCATGTTTGACAATCCTCTTACAAGCTCCTTCTTGGCAAGTTCATTGATTGAATTGAAGTTCAGATGTGAGAGCTTCTTATGCCAGTTCCAGCTCTCATATACTGATGCCTTAGAGATAAGGCAACTAGCTTCCTTTTCAAGACTTTCATTTAGCCTTGCTTCATAAATGTTACCATGTCTATATCATGTCAAGACAATTTTCTTTGACTTGTTATGAAAAACTTCACAGTGTGAGTCATAGAATACCACATGATAACCTCTGTTAGTGATTTGACTGATGCTCAAAAGATTATGCTTCAGTCCATCCACTAGAGGCACATTCTCTATTGCTACCTTTCCAATTATCAAGTTGCTATATCCCAGAGTATGTCCTACATTTCCATCTGAATAAGATACATCTGGGCCAGCCTTCTTCTCAAATTCTGACAGCAGGGATTTATTTCCAGTCATGTGTCCTAAACATCCATTATCCAAGATAAGTGTATTTTTCTTGTTACCTTGCAATCAGTAGAATAATTAATTAGAAGGATTTTTAAGGACCAACACTTGTTGGGCCCTTTTTTTGGAAAACTTAAGCCTTTGTGTGTCAGGAGTACTTTTGACAGTTTTTCCTTTCTCAGGATTTGTCTTGTCAGAAGCAAATTTAGTAAAACCAACAAAATTAAGCACAAAAGCAACTTTATTATACTTATGCAAAGGTTCATAATAATTATGATACAACTTATGATAAGAACTACAAGTATAAATCGAATGCAAACTACTACCACAATGAAAACAAGGATTTTATGGTTTATAAAATACTGATCTACCCCTAACATCAGACTCAGGAATAGCAGTTTTCTTTTTCTTATTCCTCCTGCAATCAATAGCAAGATGATTAGTATTTCCACGGTTAAAACAAGTTTTCCTAGGAGCATTGGGAACAACCTTGTAATTTGAATCCTTAAAAATCACTTGCTTACCATTCCTGTTTCTTTTAGGACTTTTTGCTTGAAATTTATCAGTAGCCTCAGATATTTTCTTTTTCAATTATCTTGCTGACAAAAGTCCTATGTTCTTTTCTTTCTTAACAGACATCATAGTTTCCTTGCTTTCCTTTCTTAGAGTTTTATCACTTACCAGTTTTTCTTGTGATACTGATGTTGAACCCTTTTCAAAAGTGGATTTGGGTTCATCAGCTTATGAAGAGATAAACTTAACAGGAGTTTTAAGAGTGATTTTATTTTCATTGTCAACATCCTTAACTCCATCTTTATAGCCTAAGCATTCTTTCCAGTTTTTCTTTGAGATTATTTTATGAACCTTTTTGCCTGAAATAGTCCAGGCTTTAAGAGTTTTTCTCTCATTTTCTAGATCCTTTTCTAACATACTGTATCTAGCCTCAAGAATCTTAACTGAATGTTTATCTCTCTCACATTCTTTCTTCAAATCTATCTGATTTATTAAGTCAGACTCTAACTGTTCATTCCTAGACTTCAGGATCACAATTTCAGTTATAAGTCTATCATTTTCTAGAGTCTTATTCTTAAAATTACCATGCAAAGATTTAAGAATAGATTTCAATTCAGATATGTTTTCAGTATCAAGAGAGAAGAAAAGAGTTTGTACCTTAGGCTCAGAACCAGCAGGATCATCAAGACCGGCCATCAGTGCATAGCATGTGTCTTCATCTTTAGAATCAGAGGAGTCCACCTAATTCTTTCTTGATGTGATCAGGCTTTGCTCTTCCCTTTGTCATGCTTTGTTTTCTTGCACTCTGTGGCAAAGTGACAAGGTTCATCAAAGTTGTAGAATTTGATCTTTGTCCAGTCTACCTTCCCAACTCTAGAGTCCTTTCCATCTTTTCTCCCAGTTGACTTCCTTTCACTTCCATTAAACTTCTTTCTGAAGCTTCTGTTGTTCTTAGACTTCCTGAATTACATCCTCCTGAAGCCCTTAACCAGTAATGCGGCCATTTGTATGACATCAGAATCTGTCATGTTCTTATCATTTTCAGAATCAGTATCATCATCAGGCTTTGATGATGAATCATTAGTATCTGATTCTGGCAAATTGTTCTTCTTTCTTGCAGCTCCAACAGACTTTTCTCTTGAAGCTTTATCATTCACTTTTAATGCAACATATTTCCCTTTATTGCTTTTCCTCTCTCTCCTTTGCTGAACTTCCAAATCATGAGTTTTCAGCATGCCATAGACTTCATCCAGATTAATTACTTCCAGATCATACTGATGTCGTATGATTAAAGTCTGAGTCTCCCATTCTTCAATCATGGCTCTCAGAAACTTAGTGTTTGAATCATCTCGATCATACACCTTTCCCATGAAAGACAGATTGTTTAGCAGGGTCAGAAATCTGTCATATATCTCAGTGAGACTTTCATCAGGCTTGGCCTCAAAGTGTTCATATTCTTTAATCAGAACATCCCTTATGTTCTTCTTGATGGCCATGGTTCCTTGACATTGAGTTTCAAGAGCATCCCAGATCTCTTTGGCAGTCTTGTAGGCTATAACCCTGTTTGACATCACAGAATCAAGACTGTTATGCAAAATGTTTCTTACCTTTCCATCTTTCAGCACAACTACTTTCTCTTCTGGTGTCCATTTTGTCTTCTCCTTCAGTTGATAATGTTCAGCAACCGTAGGAGTTGCAGGCACCAGTTTTGTTGGCATGAAGGGTCCATCATTGTATACGTCTAGATAATCTGTAGCTTCCAAGTACATGAGCATCTTTACCTTCCATGTTGGATATTCAGTCTTTTTCAGAATGGGAATTTTAATGCTTTCATACTTGTTCAGAGACATGTTTAGATCATTTTTGATTGTAAATTTATCAGTGCACTCTGATACCAATTGTTGCCCAGTAAAGATACAATTGTTTAAGGGGGTTGGATAAAATTGTATAAATGTTTTAAACAAGTAATAAAATATAATAACTTTTTATATTTCTAATAAAAACTGTTACAAAATTCTCTCAAGAAATAATGATGTTCTTGAGAGCTGCTAGGTCGAAAAATTTGCAAGTGTATTATACTAAGTGATGACCTAAACTGTGTTTATATACTACACATCTACAACAAATTAATTTAAGATATGCATTATCAAAAACAAACTGAAACTGATACATATCTTAAACTAAACAGATAAAGTCCTATAACTCAGACCTAACAGATATCTGTCCCACATTATAAGGAACAGAACAAATCCTCTAATGCTGACTGTCTTCAAATACTGATGACATGCCAAATTCCTAACGGTACATTAGATCATAATGACATCCGAAAAGCCAGATCCTGAACTTTTTCTGATCATTGAGAATTCAATATGTAACAATTTTCTTCAGTATTTTCTAAGTACCATATTTTCTTAGCTTAAACTTGTTGAAACCCCCTACGAGAAACCTCTCCTATTTAAAAAAAATCATCACATGATCTCCTTCTCAAAATATTTTCTTGCCGTTTTGTTTCACTTTCTTATAATTGTCATTGTGAGTCTCAATCTTTGATTTTAAGCATGCACATCACATATTTATGTTGCCAAATTTTGTGCTGCTACATTCGAACCGGTCTTGGGCAATTTTTCCAAATCCAATGCATGTCATGGTGGCTTCCTGTAAACCAATGAAAAAGGAGACAACCCTTTTGCTGAATGAATTGCATTGTTAGATGCAAATTTTTCCTGCACTAATGCTACATCCCATTTCTTTTATTTGTCACCAAAAATACTACGAATTAGATTTGTAAAAGTGCGATTAAGGTTCTCTTACTATCTGTCTATTTGAGGGTGTGATTTAATGCTGAAATTCAAACTCGTATCCATGTATATCCATATAGTGATCCAAAAATGACTAAGAAATTTTGAATCTCTATCAGATATGATTATCTTTGAAATACCATGCAAACGAAACACTTCCCGAAAGAATAATTGAGCTAAATGTGATGCATCACAGGTCTTTTTGCAAGGAACAAAATATCTTAACTTTGAAAATTTATCAACAATAACAAAAACATAATTGACTCCACGTTACGTTTGTGGGAGTCCCAAAATAAAATCCATAGCAAGATCCTCCCCGATAGAATTTGGAACTGGTAAAGGCATGTAAAGGCAAGGATTATATGACTGTCCCTCTGCTGTTTGACACACATAACACTTGTGAACAAACTATTCTACCTCAAGCTTCAGTTGAGGCCAGTAAAATCTCTCTTCCACAACACTAATTGTCTTGTCACGCCCAAGATTCTCACTTAGTTCATAACGATGCAAATCCGAGATTATGCAAATAACTTTAGGAATGCATAATTAATTAACTCGAAATAAGAATGTTAGTCCCAAACTATCGTAGAAGGGGGGGGGGGTTGAATACGATACCTACAGTCTTTTTCGATTTATTTACAAGTTCTTCGTTATACGTACAGAATCAAAATAGACACAAAACAATTCGAGGATTATATTGACTTATTAATATAAACCTTGAGGTTGCTAAGATTTAATCAATAAATTGATTAGCTACGATAAATTCAGCAACACACCACTATGTTTACAAGCTTAATAAGTGAGGTTCTTTAATTGAGCTCCCGTAAACACTTTCTATTGAACTGAAGAAGATAACCAAATGAATACAGATTCATTTTGCTGCTTTGTAGTCTTCAAATTCATTTGGACAGGTGGCTTAATTTGGACCACTTGTTTCATTTGAATTTGCTTCATTTTAATTCTGAAAAGCCTCGAAGTGCTAACTAGCGACTGGGGATTTGTTAACCTGCGACTGAGGATTTGTTAACCTGCGACTAAGGAATCAACCTACGACTAAGAACTCACATTATGACTAAGTTCTCAACCTGCGACCAACTCCTCAACTTGCGACTAAGAACTTATATTGCGACTAAGTCCTTAACCTGCGACTAACATCTTAACCTACAACTCACACCTCAACCTGCGACTCAGAAATTTAACTGGCGACTGCAATATTGATTTTGCCTTAAAAGGATTTCTAACAACTTCAACCTGTGACTATATAGTCAACCTGCGACTATATACATTTTCCTTAGTAAATTTCTTTTTCTCTAATAGCTGTATCAATTCTATTTTTCCTTGTGTTTCTGAATTAAATCTCTTCTGTATTGTTGATGTTTAGTGCACTGGTCTGGTTCACAAGCAACTAACATGAGTTGATATAATTCAATTCATTTTGCACTGCAAAGATGATACATCTTGGAAGGTTATTTCTAGCTTCAGTCACTGAACCCCTGATCTTCAATATTTCAATTCAAGCCATGTAACTAATACTTGAAGTCCTTTGATTTCTTATTCTTTATGGATGCTTAAACATGTTAATGAACTTCTTCCCATGACTAGAGTGTGGACTTAGAGAGTCATTTGCATCTCTTGATTCTTTGTATGTATCATGTCTTCATCATTAGGGTTCCTGTGCTTCATAATTTAATATTTTTTATCTGTTTCCTTTTCATGTTGAGTTATAATTCCTTGATTACATGTTACATTTTATTATGCTTTACAATCTCCCCCTATTTGATTGTTAGAGTTCGAAAAGCAAATCCCTAAGGATAACTCAACTGACAATAAGAAAAAGTACAACCTTAAAATAGATAAAGATATTAAATTTATTCTGGATTACATATTCAATTCCAAATTTCTTAGATTATAAATTACAAAGAAGTGTTCCTCTGGCCTGAACAAATTATCTAGGTCTTCTTTGTCTTTGTCTTCTTGGGCTTCTTTCTTTGATTGTATTCTCCTTCTTGAGTGGATTGAGTCTGAATAGACTTTCTCTTGGGAGCTTCCTTTTTAGAATCTGTTGATTTTGTTGATTCTGGGAGAGATGATCATTTGCTTCTATTCAGATGGTCATCCAGTCTAGCTTGGACCAAATCACGAGCTTCTATTTCCAGTGTATTAATGGGAGGTGGATTATTCAGCTCATTAAGCATCATCTGAAGATATTTGACTTTAGAGCACTTAGGAACAAGATCAAACAACATTGTAAATCTTTTAGACATTAAGAAGACTGTTATCCTTTTAGGATGTCCTCGTACTCTCTTGGTGTCATTGATTAATTCTTCTTCCACCACTTCATCAAGTATCTTTATGATTGGGATCAAAATAATGTTGTCCTTCTTACATGTGGAGAGTTTGACATCCATTAAGGCTTGATGTATTGCTTCTAATCCGCTTGTTCTGAAATCATTGATCTTAATCTTTTTGCTTTATTAATATGAAAGACTAGTTCCCCCTCACTATCAGTGCTGATGATAGGTTCACTATCTTTTAGAAGATTAATTTATGGCTCTCCATTGATGAACAACATCTCATGATAAGCTCTTTTAACTTTCTTCATGTCCTTCTGTTATTCCCAGTGGACTAACAATGAGATTTACAGAAGGGGGGTTGAATGTAAATCTCAAAACTTTTTCAAGTTTTGAGCAGTTTCTAAGGCTAAGTGTTTGAGTGATAAAATATGTGTGAATTGCTTGAAGCTGATGCAGACAGATATATATTCAAACACAAATATAATAAGCACAGAGAACTTAAAAACTTTTCTGGTGGATTAGTTGTTCCACCAGAGATGTGTTATTTCAGAAAATCTGTGATTCAAAGAATTAAATCACAGCTGCTTTCTAGTACAAACTAGATGATTTTTTCTTTTGATATTTCTAAACAGCTCAGGAAAATTCATATCTAATTACTAGCTGCTACTTGGTTTATATATCACCAAGTTTACAAGTGAAGAGAAACTGTAAAATACAATTGAAAAGATTCTTCACATGTTTCTTCTTCATTTCTCTATCCAATGCAATCTAGGATAATCTGTAAATCTTTGAATACTTCCTTGTTTGCATCAGAATGGAAATGCTGCATTTTCTTGATTCCTCCTAGAGGCTTCCACATTCCAATATATCTCTGTCAATCCATGTGCCTCTGTCAGCTTGTGAATTGTCACTATCAACTGCTAATGAACTAAGCATCCGTTGAAGCTTTCATCCGTTGATGCCTTATCCGTTGAGGCTTTATCCGTTGAAGCTTTATCCGTTGATGCATTATCAGTTGAAGTCTTTATCCGTTGAAGCACTTATCCGTTGATGGATATTATCCGTTGAAGCATTAGAGACATCCGTTGAAGCTTTGTTTCTTATCCGTTGAAGGTCTTCAATATCCGTTGACACTTCTTCACTTATACAAAATTACAAGGCATGAAATATTTACAATTAGCCCTCCTATTTGTACATCCATTAGTAGTCAACATGACTGATTATTTCCTAACAACATCTAAGAATTACAGCTTGAAACCAGAGAGTGAAATGTGCTACAATACTAAACTTATTGCTAAGTAAAGCTACTCATTCAACGGATAGCCAAGATGGTCTTATCCGTTGAGGCTACAAACACTAGATTTCTACTTAAGTGTTTTGCTTAACTTATCATCAACCTAATACACATATTCCTAACAATCTCCCCCTATTTATGTCTACTAGAACTGTAGGCATAAATTTGGGTTAGCTTGATGATAACAAAACACTTAACAAATATATAAACTATAATAAAGCAGAAATTCAAAAGTGCTACAAAAATGTATATGCTGAGATGGAATTGAAGAGTTACATTGTTTCCAAGGGTGCTCCTTTAGCCTGAGCAAATTACTTTCTTTTCCTTTGATCCCTGGTTTTCTTTCCTAGCCTCCTGTCATTCTCCTCTATTTGAAGTTGAAGTTGTCTGTAGAATTCAGCTTCATCTTCTTCATTGATATCTAACTTAGATTGCATATCCTTGAGAGTTTCATTACTGGCAATCTTTAGCTGATCTTCAATTCTGAAAAATCTTCTGACTCCTTTGTTGTCTCTGAACTCCATCAACCAATGAGGTGATTTGTGAATTGTAATTCCTCTTTCTTGAATGAGTAAAGTTCTAGGCAAAGCATTGGGCTCCCTCCAAGTTTTCCTTATATTGGCAATCTTGTTGAGAATCTCAGTCTTGGCAGTCCTGGTAAAGCCAGAATCCCTTTGTATGGCTGAGTAGACTCTGATCAAGGTAGAGTAGCCTTCATTCAGAATTCTGTGAAGAGGCCATGTTCTTTCACCAGCTCCTTTGTATTTGAACACTAGTCTTTCTGGTAGCTGTCTGTAGGCAGCTATTCCCCTTACATCCTCCAGCTCATCCAGATAGAGTTCAATGTCTAAAAATTCTTTTATGTCACAGATGTGAACATAATCATCTTTAGAGGTTTGAGGTTTAGGCTTAGGCTTCTGTGTGAATTTGATTGAGGCTTTAGAGGGTGTTGATTTGATTCTTCTTTTCTGCTTCTTTGATGGTGGAGAAGAGGTTAGGAAGGTGGGCAATTTGATGGTGTCCCAATCAATTGGTTCCTCCTTGGGAATGATTGTTTCACCATGAATGTTCATGAAGGGGCCAGGTACAATGGGTTCAGGAATAGAGGGTAGTGGTTTGGATATTGATTGGGTTTCTTCAGTCTTATCTACTTTCTTTCTCTTTGCATTGACCTTCTTTCTTTTCCCTTTCTGCCATTCTTCCTTACTTCTTTCCTCCATCTCAGTACCAACCATGTCCCTCATAGCTTCATCTTCACCTTTATCTTCAATTTCTTTCTGTTCTTCAGCCTGACTTGACTTTAGCTGTTTTTCAAGCTTTGCTTGTGCTCTTTTGTCAGCCTTTAGCTGTTTGGCTTCTTCCTTCAACCTTTTGGTTTCTTCCCTCTTGGCTATTGAGAATTTGGGATGTCCTTGCATCACACATATGCTCTTTCCCTCTCTGAAGATAATAGCCATATTTCTCCTTACAGCCTCATCCATGGTCTCTTTGAGATATGCAATACTTCTACCTAAAAGCTTGTCCTCATCAGCTTTTGGAAGAGGAAAATCCACCTCTTTTAGAGGATTCTTTGTGGAGTCCTTATTGGATCTGTTGTTGGGCTTGAGAACCATAGGTTGCAGATCTTTGGAAGAAGTTTCTCCATCCTTATGCCTCCCTACTGGCTTGAGTTCCATAATAATTGATTCCACTTTTGTGCTATGCTTCACAGATTGTGATTGAGAAGTTGTAGAACCAAATATTAGTTGCATCTTTTCATCAATCTTCTTCCTTTGCTCTTTGACTTGCAATTCAGCTGCTGTTATCTGGATAAGATCAATTCCATCTAGCTTTCCTTTGACTTGAATAGTTTGAGAAGTTGTGATGACAGGAACTAGCACTTGAGAAATCTGAACTGTTGTAGATGGCTCTCCTTCCCCTTCTCCTTTATTCTCCCCCTTTTTGTTCTCATCAAGGGTAGGGGTCAAGCCTTGTGCTTTGGCCAGCTGCATGAGTAGATTTGTTTGAGTTTGTTGATTCTGAAGAATGGTGACCATAGAGTCTTTAATGATATGAACCCTATCTTCCAATCTGGCCAGCCTCTTGTCAGCATCAGATGCTTTCTTCAGTCTCCCCAACAAATCTTGCATGGTACCATAGGGTATAACTGAATCCAATTTCTCAGCATTATAGGATTTCAGATCAGCAATTTCCTGCTTGAGCTCATCCACACTTAGATTTTGCTGGTAATGCTGCAATTGCAAGAGATGCAGAGAGTCCAGATGAGCTTGAAGAATTACCTTGGTGCCAGCATCTTGAGTCTCCTGAAGGGCCTTCTGAATTGTCATGACTTGTCTGACCAAAGTGACACCAAACTCTCCTGGTGTTGATGGTTTTGCCCATGCCCATTCAGGAAGATCAAGAACAGAACTTGGGCCTGCTACTCCCCCTAAGTTTATGTTCTCATTCAAAAAATTAGGGTCATCATCATTAGAATTTACTCCAAATTCTTCAGATGGCTCACCAGCTTGAGAAGGCAGCCTGTTGACAGCAGCTTTGTCTCTGAGAAGAGATTCTGAAGTGTGTACAATGTGTAGTGTCTGTTATGCCTCCACATTGCCCTGTGCAGCCAATAATTGATAGGCTGAAATAGGGTGAGTAAAAGTGTCAGCATCCAAGGAAATGTTATCAATGACAGCTTTGTAATGTTGCTGAAATTGTCTTCCCTTGTCTGCATCATCCACTTTCATTAACTCACTAGCAATGGTTGGATCCACCCTTATAGCTTCTGTACCTGCCTTTCTCTCAATTTCTCTCTGTTCTTGCATCAGGGGCTCCCCCTGGCTCACACACACTCTCACACCCTCACCCTCACCTTCTAAGGTGGCACTCCTCTCACTCACTTTTGCCATGCTGAAAGAAATAGCATGCATATGGTGACTCTCAACCTCTCCTTTTGCCTGGGAGCAACCCAGCCTCTCACTCAAAAGATCACTCCCTTCCCTCAAACCTAAAAGTGATTGTACAGTTGCCATGTCCTCTACAGTTGGAATTGTTTCTGTTAAGTGTGTAGAGACCATCAACGGATAGGGAATATCCGTTGAAGTGGAAACTGATGGTATCAACGGATAACTGATATTAAGCTTATCCGTTGAAGAACAACCACTTGTCAACGGATGAGAGATATCCGTTGAAGAAGGAAAAGATGTAGATATAGAAAGTGACATAATTGTTGAATCTGTGTGGATTGATTTTAATTGTGGTGACACAGATTCTGCAACTACATCTGAAAGAATTGGCTGATGATCCAACAAATCATCTAAAAGATGATGATCACCAGGTTTTGAGTGGGGCTCCTCCCTGAGTTTTAATGAGGGAGAATCAGGAATTGATGTGAATATCATATCCACATCCAGAGAGGGTGTTGGAGAGTTTGATGAATGGTGTGCTTCTATATTGAGAGAATGGGGCTGTGATTCCACATTTGCTGGAATCACATCAAGCTGAATTTGAGAAGGCACAGATACAGGTGGATGTATCTGTGCTGTGTGTGTCCCCTGTGTGGAAACTAGGGTCTTGGCCTTCTTCTTCCTTGAAAAAGCTTTAAATGGTGAATGTGTGGCTTCAGTGTCCCTCCCTCTTTTGTTCTGTGTCCCTGGTTGGGGACTATTTTCAATAGTTACAACCTTTTGGGAGGATGCAACTAGGGATATGTTGGACTCCTTTTGAACCACCACAGTCTTTTGAGAGACTGTGGCTTGGCTGGTTTGGGTACCACTCACCTCTCCCACCTTATCCTGGGGGGCTTTTTGATGTTCACCCCTCCCCTCACCACTCACACCCTGTTCACTCCCTTCAGGGTTTTTGGTAGTTGTTACAACTGTTGTCTTTTGAGAAACAACAGAGGTAGGTTTCTTTGACTTGACTTTGGAAACTTTAGATTTGGTGGCTTTGGTAGGAGCCTGTTTGGACAAAGACACAGGTTCCATAGCCACACTAGAAGGCAAAGAAACATTGGGGTTGGAAAGAGTAGGAGTTATAGAAGTATTTACCTCACTTACCTGTGGTGCATTCATGATTGGCAAGTATACCAATGGCACCTGGCTGTTGAGGTTCATTCTCAAAAGGTCTGCAAGGACCCTTTTCTCTTGTGCCCAGCATTTGAGTTTATTATTCTCATTGGATATAACCAAACCTTCAGCAACATGGTTAGCCAATAACATAAAGAATCTAGCATAGTAGATGTTATATGGTCTATTAGCTTTGTTACCTAATCTGGAACCTAATTCTAGCATAACACAGTTGCTAAAATTAAAGTACCTATCAGAAACTAGCATATAGAGCATATTAACAAGAGATGAAGTGATAGCATCAAAATTGCTAATATTCCCAGAGAAAACCTTAATAAAGGCATCTCCAAGAAAGCTCCATTCTTTCCTAAGGCCTTTCCTTCTAATACTACCTAAACTAGCAGAATCAAAAGCAAAGCCTATGGAATCTAGCATAGCAGAGACATCTTTATCAGTGTGTGGTGTCATGGCATTATTCTCAGGCAACTTAAAGCAAGATTGTATATCATCACAATTAATGCAATAGTCCTTACCTTTGAGAGATAAGGCAATAGTCATATCTATGGAGTTGAACTCTGCAGTTGTCCAAATCTCCTCAATCACTTCACAGTAGATGGTTGGGGCTTCCAGCATTGCATAGCTTAGTTTGCAGTTTTTGATAAAGTCCATCATCTTGTGATAATCAGAATGGGCTTCATTCTTTTCAACCAAGGCTATGCAATTATTCTTTTCATAAACAAATCATGTTTGAGACATAATTTTGACTACTGGTGCCATTGTTGTGAGTAGAGGTTGCAGAGAAAAACTTGAGAATTTAGAGAGAAAGAGAATAAGAATTGCAAGAAAGCATAAAGTGAGAATAAGAGTTCAATTGGGCTTTTATACTTTCTTGAATTAAAATGTTAATAAAATGATTAAATGATACTTTTAAGTAAGTTACAGCCGTTCAAGAATAAATAAAACTGTAGAAATTCTGAAAACTACCTTAAATACAAATATATACAACACTGTATATCTGTATTAACGGTTGAGTTAAAGAATCAACGGCTGTGACTCACTTATAGTAACTGGCGTGACACTTCAACGGATAAGGGAAATAGTTATCCGTTGATGAACAACACCATTTTATCCGTTGAAGGATAAAATTACCAGAAATGTATTTGTCTTTCAACGGATAATGAACATCCGTTGATAGAACAATTTTGGCTTTCAACGGTTAGAGAATATCCGTTGATAGGATAAGTCTTAATTAAAGCCAGCTTTGTTCTTGCAGCAAATTCATTTCAAGCTTCAAGACAGATTATATAGATGACATAGATTATGAATAATTAAGCATACCTAACTCACTTACTAATCTTGTGAATGTTGATTCATCAAGTGGCTTGGTAAATATGTCTGCAATCTGCTTTTCACTTGGAACAAAATGAAGTTCCACTGTACCTTTCATCACATGTTCCCTAATGAAGTGGTACTTGATATCAATGTGCTTGGTTCTTGAGTGCTGCACTGGATTTTCAGTAATGGCAATGGCACTTGTGTTGTCACATAATATTGGAATTTTGTCAACAGTCAGACCATAGTCAAATAGTTGATTCCTCATCCATAGTATCTGTGCACAGCAACTACCAGCAGCAATGTACTCAGCTTCAGCTGTTGATGTTGAAACAGAATTCTGCTTCTTGCTGAACCATGATACAAGCTTGTTCCCTAGAAATTGACAGGTGCCTGTTGTGCTTTTCCTGTCTATTTTGCAACCTGCATAATCTGCATCTGAATAGCCAATTAGATCAAAACCAGACTCTCTAGGGTACCAAATTCCTAGATTTAGAGTCCCCTTGAGATATCTGAAAATTCTTTTAATAGCCACTAAGTGAGATTCTTTAGGGTCAGCTTGAAATCTAGCACAGAGACATGTAGAAAATATTATATCAGGTCTACTAGCAGTTAAATATAAAAGTGAGCCAACCATGCCTCTATAACTTGTAATATCCACAGACTTTTCAGCCTTGTTTAATTCAAGCTTAGTGGCAGTGGCCATGGGAGTTTTTGCAGGTGAACAATCCATTAAGTCAAACTTCTTTAAAAGATCATAAATATATTTAGTTTGACTAATGAAAATTCCACCACTAACTTGTTTAACTTGTAAACCAAGAAAGTAAGTTAGCTCTCCCATCATGCTCATTTCATATTTACTTTGCATTAATTTAGCAAACTTTTTACAAAGCTTATCATCTGTAGATCCAAATATAATATCATCTACATAAATTTGTACAAGTATCTTAGAGCCATTAACATTTCTAACGAAGAGAGTTTTGTCAACAGTACCTCTTGTGAAGTGATTATCTAGAAGAAACTTTGACAAAGTCTCATACCAGGTTCTAGGTGCTTGCTTTAGTCCATAGAGTGCTTTCAACAGATAATACATATAGTCTGGAAAATTTGGATCTTCAAAACCTGGAGGTTGGCTTACATAAACTTCTTCCTCCAATTCCCCATTTAGAAATGCACTCTTGACATCCATTTGATAGACTTTGAAATTGGCATTAGCTGCATAGGCTAGAAAGATTCTGATGGCTTCAAGTCTGGAAACTGGAGTAAATGTTTCATCAAAATCTATTCCCTCTTGTTGAGAATAGCCTTTAGCAACCAATCTGGCTTTATTCCTTATGACAATGCCATTTTCATCCATCTTGTTTTTGAATACCCATTTTGTGTCAATAGAACTCTTGTTCTTTGGCATGGATACCAGCTTCCATACTTTGTTCCTCTCAAATTGGTTTAGCTCCTCTTGCATTGCTAAAATCCAATCTGGATCCAATAGAGCTTCTTCCACTCTCTTAGGTTCCTCCTGTGATAGAAAGCTACTATACAGATATTCATCTTGAGTAGCTCTTCTAGTTTGTACTTTTGATGTAGCATCACCAATGATCAGTTCAAAAGGGTGATTCTTGGTCCATTTCCTTTGAGGTGGTAGATTATCCCTAGATGAGGTTGCCTCAGTATTGTCATGATGTGAGATAGAATGTTGATTTGTTGAAACTCCCCCTGAGTTGCTGATCCTTTGAAAGGAATTGGGAGCTCTATCAACTGATGAAGTGAATTGATTATCCGTTGACAGACTGTGATCAACGGATGCTTCATTATGAACTTCAACGAATGATGCACTGTGTCTTTCAACGGATGCTGCATTGCTTCTTTCAACGGAAGCTGAATTATGACTTTCAACGGATGCAGCATTCTGTGCATTATCCAAAGGCAGATTCTGAATTCTTCTTGAGATGCCTTCTTCATCATTCTCATCTTCACTATCATCACAGTATATCTTATTGTTGTCAAATTTGAGTCCTTCATGATGTCCCTCATCTGTTAGTCCATCAATCTTTTTATCATCAAACACAACATGTATAGATTCCATAACAATGTTGGTTCTTAGATTGTAGACCCTATATGATTTTCCAGCAGAATAACCAACAAATATTCCTTCATCAGCCTTTGCATCAAACTTCCCTTTGTGATCAGATTGAATCCTTAAGATGTAGCATTTGCAACCAAAGACATGTAGAAAGTTTAAAGTTGGTTTTCTTCTCTTGAATAATTGATAGGGAGTCATACATTTTGCCTGATTGATTAGAGAAATATTCTGAGTGTAACATGCACAGTTAACAGCCTCAACCCAAAAATAAGTTGGGAGTTTTGACTCTTCAAGCATTGTCCTTGCAGCTTCAATTAGTGATCTGTTCTTCCTTTCCACCACACCATTTTGTTGTGGAGTTCTTGGAGCTGAGAACTCATGCATGATCCCACTTTCTTCACAGAACAACTTTATGGTTGAATTCTTGAACTCAGTTCCATTGTCACTCCTAATATTCCTTACTTTGAAATCAGGATGATTGTTGACTTGCTTGATATGATTGATGATGATTTCACTAGCTTCATCCTTTGATCCAAGAAAATAAACCAATGAAAACTTTGAGAAATCATCTACAATCACTAGGCAGTATCTTTTCCTTGAAATTGACAATACATTGACTGGTCCAAAAAGATCCATGTGTAGAAGTTGTAGTGGTTCATCAATTGCAGATTCAAGCTTCTTACTGAATGATACTTTCTTTTGCTTTCCTTTCTGGCAAGCATCACACAGTCCATCCCTTGTGAATTCCACTAGAGGCATTCCTCTAACTAAGTCCTTTTTGACTAGATCATTCATTGTCTTGAAATTCAAATAGGACAGCTTCTTGTGCCATAGCCAACTTTCAACTGGACTTGCTTTGCTGAGAAGACAAGTAATGGATTCTGCATCTGTAGAGTTGAAATCAGCTAAGTACACATTCCCTTTTCTAACTCCAGTTAGAACCACTTTATTGTCCTTTTTACTTGTGACAATACAGGCTTCAGAATTGAAGGAAACAGTATTCCCTCTGTCACATAGTTGACTGATGCTCAATAAGTTGTGTTTGAGACCATCAACCAATGCAACTTCATCAATGACGACATTTTCTTTTGAAATCAAGCCATATCCCATAGTGAATCCTTTGCTGTCATCTCCAAAGGTTATGCTAGGGCCAGCTCTCTCCTTAAACTCTGTGAGCAGGGTGAAATCTCCTGTCATGTGTCTTGAACAACCACTGTCCAAGTACCATAGATTCCTTCTTTGTCCCTGCACACAACAAAATCAATCAAGTTGATTTTGGTACCCAAGTTTCCTTGGGTCCAGCCTTGTTAGTCTTTTTCCTAGACTTCATTCCTCCTGCATCTTTTGACTTAGGTAACTTTGGGTCAACCTTGGTCTCAGATGTGGTTGGTTGAAGTATAGGGTTAGTCACAGAATCATTTAACACATTTGATTGAATTTTATAAGGCATAGGTTGTGCAAACATGTTATTCCACGTAGGCACATTGTATGGCATTTGAGGCATACTAAATGCAGTAACATAAGGATTGTTAATATATGGCATGTTTGCAAAATGTGCATGGGGATTCTGGTGAGACATAACAGGCATAGCATGCAGAGGTGACATAGACATGTTAGGCATGGAGGGATTTGAAGGCATGGGAGCATTTTTAACAGATTTGTAATTATCAGATATGTGATTAACACTTTTACAATGCACACAGCTTTTTCTAGGAGCATACCTATCAGGTGTGTAATTGTTATGTTTATTAATCCCTACCTTCCCATTTCTTTTAGATTTTCTTTTAGTTTCCTTCTTATCCTCAACCAACTTAAGCCTATCTTTTAGCTGATCTAAAGTCATGTGTCCTATATTCACCTTACTGACATCTCTGGATGTGCTAGCTCCTTCTTTGACAAAGTTCTTGAGAGTTGAATCATTCTTTTTATTGAGATCTTTATTTTTAAAAGAACTTGCCTGTTTTAATTGATGAGCCTTCAACGGATGCTCCTTTTCTTCCTTCAACGGATAACTTTCATCATCCGTTGATTCCACATCCGTTGACAATCCATCAATTAATTCTAACTCCTTTTTGTTTTTCTTCCAGGCATCCTCACAGAATGATTCAATTCCCTGAACCTTTACAATCTGAACACTAATATCCCTAGATGTTTTCCAGGCCTTGATTACCTCTTGCTCACTTTCTAACTGTTTAGAAAGAATTTCTACTTTCTTAACAGCTTCTGCTAGTTCACTCTCAACAGTCAAGCATTTAAGTTTTATCTTTTCAAACTCAATTACCTGATCTTCTAACACAGCATTCCTATCACTTAAAAACATATTATTCTCCTTGATCCTAGTGTTTTCTTTTGCTAGTGATTTAAGGGAAACACGCAAATGATATAATTCATTGGTCATATCATTTATGGCTTCATTGCATTCATGTTTAGAAAGCTGAGAGAGATCAGTAGTAATTACCTGGTTGCTTGATGAACTAGTTTCATTTTCATCAGAATTAGCCATCAGGGCTAGGTTGACATATTCCACATCATCATCTTCATTTACCCCATCTGCTGCCCAATCATCTTGAGTGAGAAAAGCTCTTTCCTTTTGTTTGATCAAATCAAAATACTTCTTTTTGTAATCAACTTGCTCAAATTTCTTTTTCTCAGAATTTGGCTTCCTAAACTCACTTACAAAGTGTCCACTAATGCCACAGTTGTAACATTTGAACTTTGATTTGTCCACCATGTTTTTGTTTGGCTTAGTGAACTTTGTGTTTTTCCTGAACTTCATTTTTGCAAACCTCCTGGACAGAAAGGCCAAATGTTCTTCAATATCATCAGATTCATCCTGACTGGAATTGTCTTCATCCTCAGCAACTTGCTCTTTACCCTTGCTTGATTCTGATTTGCTTGAGCTAATTTTGAGGCTTGGCATTGTCTTCTCCTCATTCCTGGCTTCCATCTTCTCACTGTCAGCTACAAGAGCAACTGTTCCTCCTTTTCTCTTTCCCTTTTCCAACAGCTCATCCTGCTCCATTTCAAGTTCATAAGTCTTCAGAATTCCATATAATCTTTCAAGTGTGAAGTTCTTATAATCTTGAGAATTTCTCAAAGAGACAGTCATGGGCTTCCATTCCTTTGGCAGAGACCTAAGAAATTTTAAGTTGGAATCCTTGACTTGGTACACTCTACCATACAGCTTCAATCCATTCAACAGTTTCTGAAACCTGTTGAAGGTATCATTTAATGATTCACCTTCTTCAAAGTGAAAATATTCATACTGTTGAATAAGAAGCTGCATCTTGTTCTCTCTGACCTGCTCAGTACCTTCACAGATGATTTGTACAGTATCCCAAACTTCCTTTGCAGTTTGGCTATTGATGACATTGTCAAACATATCTTGATCTAAGCCATTAAACAAAATGTTCATGGCTCTCTTATCCTTGCGGATTTCTTCCATGTCTTCAATAGTCCATTCTGCTTTTGGCTTGGGAATGGACTATCCAACAGCAACTGTTGCAGTAGCAGCTGTGGCTACTTTGTGAGGGATGTGAGGACCATTTTCAATACAGTTGATGTAGCTTTCATCTTGAGAAAGAAGATGTAAATGCATCTTCACTTTCCAGTGATGATAATTATCTTTTTCCAGAACTGGGATCTTTACACCAATATCCTTCCTACTCATGATGGTAGCAGGAGAATTCTTCTGTGCACTCATGATGTTAGCAGAATAGATCTTTAAACTCTTTGTATGTTAAGAGCTTTCTCTGATACCAATTGTTATTCCCAGTGGACTAACAATGAGATTTACAGAAGGGGGGTTGAATGTAAATCTCAAAACTTTTTCAAGTTTTGAGCAGTTTCTAAGGCTAAGTGTTTGAGTGATCAAATATGTGTGAATTGCTTGAAGCTGATGCAGACAGATATATATTCAAACACAAATATAATGAGCACAGAGAACTTAAAAACTTTTCTGGTGGATTAGTTGTTCCACCAAAGATGTGTTATTTCAGAAAATCTGTGATTCAAAGAATTAAATCACAGCTGCTTCGTAGTACAAACTTGTTGGGTCCCAATGAGTTTGTAGAAGGGGGGGTTGAATACAAACAGCACCGAATAATCGAATTAAATGCGGAATAAAAAATGTGAAACAAAATTCAAGTTAAATAAAAATATTATTAAACTTGAAAGGTGTTACAACAACTGTATCGATTACAAGGTATTAATCTCAAATCAATTATCACAAATCTAGAATAAATTCGACATGAACTTTTTCTATTTTTGCAATAATTAGAATCAAATGCTAAACGCGATTTGAGATTAAGTTCTAGGGATTTTAATCCGCTAGATTGTTACACAAGAGCAAGATAAAGATTTCTAGTGGATTGGATTTAACTTTACAATCTAGAAATTTAATCTTTAAGTATGCAGATGAAAAGATGAAATATTTCTTCTTGTTTTTCTTTTCTGCTTTTTTCTTGACTTCTGTGTATTGGATGGATAATGTTTTACTGCTGCTTGTCTGCTTCTTTTTAATCAACAGAATAGAATTGAACTGGCAAGACAATCCTGAGCTCAGCAAGACAATCGGTAGGAAAATGGATTGAACTAGCAAGACAATCTGAATGAACTAGCATGACAATCAGAATGAACTAGCATGACAATCTCCTTCCTAGTGTAACTTTCGGTGAGACTATTGAAAATGGCCTAGCATGACAATCGGTATGACAATCCTGATTGTCATGCTAGTTCATTTTCAATTGTCTTGTTGATTTAATGCAGATTTTAATCCAATTTAAATTCTGAAAATTCCTAAAATTAATTCAGAATTAATTAATCAATTAATTTAATTAATAAATAAATTATTCTTCGCATATATAATTTATTTTCTTAATTAAATTAGATGACTTAATTAATTAATAAAGAATTAATTCTAGTCTTCAACAGCACCCATCTTTCTGCAAATCTTCTGAAAATCACTGAAAATTATGAATCAATTCCACCACTTCAATGTTGACACTCGATGTACTGTCTGGTTCATGAATGACTAACTTCCATGACGTTTCTTCATGTCTTGACTTTGACACTTTGATTTTCTTCAGATTAAATCCTTGTAATTAATGATACTCTGACGAGATCTCTGTCACTTGATTAAATCCACGATCTTGATTTATATCACTGAGGCATGATCAACTTCTTGAACTTCTTCCAGTGAATTAACTCCTCAAGTCTGTAGATGAACCTTGTTTCTGAATCCTTTGACAGATATTACTTTGCGAGATCTCTCTGACGGTCGATCCACTATTTACTTATTACATTCTTATTTGAGTTGAGTTGAATCCTCGAATGTACAAATAGGTCTCTGACATATGACTTACAATCTCCCCCTATTTGTTTGTTAGACAATAACACACAAATACCTAGAGGATAACTCAACTAACAAATAAGAAAAAGATATAAACATACATGCAAAGTAAATAGCAGAAAAGTTCTGGATGAGATTTAACATTTTCCAGATTCCAAGTAGATGTTCCTCTAGACTGAACATATCTTCAAGTAGTTCCATCTTCATTTGTACAACCACATTTCCTGTTGAGAAGCCCATATCTCTTGCTTCTCCCCCTATGAGAATCAACTGATTAAAGAAGATCACCTTCGTTTTACCACCTCTCCCGTACAATAGGATCCGCAGATAAAAACCAATGGTACTCCCCTAACTGCTTCTTCCCTTACTAGGAAATCACCTTGTGTTTACCACCTCTCCCGTACAATAGGATCCGTAGTTACAAACAACAATGGTGTGGTGTAGTGTACATTTTTAGGATCTTTTTCTTCCTCCCTGCTATTTCTCCCCCTTAGTTGAGGAATCCTCCAAACTATTACTTAAGCTTTTATCTCCCCCTTAAAGAAGGAATGTATGCCGTCGTCTGAAGGAGTTCTCATATTTCACTTGGTTGGAAAAGAAATAACAAGTAGTTTCTCTTTCTTCCTCACTGTGAGTGTGTGATTGTGTTTTAGTGTACCTCACATGTGTTTCACTCTTCTCTCCACTCATGTTTACACTCATTCTCACAAGTGTATCACTCTTCTCTCATAGCTCCATAATCCAGCTGTACCTGCAAGGAAAATCACCTTAGCCATCCTTAAAGGAGGTCACAGGTGGTGCAATGGGAGTTCACAAATCCCCATCCTTGTTAAACTCGTCAGATAAATCTGAGTCATAATCTACAAGTTGCTAGTTTCCCTTTTAGGGTTCCAGATTTGAATTCTGGGAAGGTAAACAATGATCCAAAGAATTTAGCATAAAGATCAAAGTTCCCTTCTAATGTTTGTGAAGACATTTCCTTGTGACTTATCAGGTAATATCTGAATCATTGTCAACAAGTTGCCGATCTGCGCCTATGTCAGATCCACTATCCGCAGATGCATCCAGGGGATTTAAGCCTGGGGAGGTAGACACTGACCACTGACATATGGCTTTTGGATCAGTATCCTCTCCTAACACCTGTAAAGGCAATTGGTCCATTAACGAACCTTAAACAATCGAATCTGACCTTAAAATGGTCGAAACTCTTATTTCCGTCAACTCATCCTTTGTGTGTGTAACCTCTCCTTGTGCATCAAGAATTGATTATATTTGAAGTGGTGACACTACATCGGATACCTTGGCCGACAGGCAAAATTCAATAGACTCACCCTGTTGAGAGAATGAATCTAGTAATTGTTTTTGTGCCTTTTCAGCCATTACATCTTTTTGAGAAGATGTATAGGGGCTAGCAGTTGTCTCGGTTTAAATACTACTCATCTATGTAGGAGACAGAGCTACTGGGTTGACTACAGAACCTTCCTTATGTGGTGCACTAGGCACTATCTCCCTCACGCCCATTCATACTACTTTTGGTGGTAAAAGAGTGTTGGTTGGTTCTGTTTTTGTGTTTGTCTTTACAGTCTGGGATAGACGTTGTGGGTTTTCAACCTCATGACTGTCAATGAAAGAAAGTCATTGGAGACTGAACCTGTAACACAGAATATATGATAATAGAGAGAAAATGATTTACAATAGTGATTTCAAAAGATTTTACATGACATAAGAAATCACTAATGTAGAAAGAAGTTTGATTTTGTTTTTCAATATGAATGAGTTTTTGATAAAACATTGATCACTTAGGGTAAAGTCTAAGTAATTCTCATTCATATCAAAAGCTTACAAATATCTGCAACATAATGTTAACAACATATCATTGATCGATACTTGTCAAGTACTTTAGATACTAATTGTTATGTTGCATAAGCAATATACCACTGCACATATAAAACAATATGATTGTGCCTAATGATGAGAGAGTTATAAATATGACGACTCTACTTATTCATATAAAACTGTAACTGCAGTTAGAGTGCCATACCCTGTCCTTGACGATTGCTTGAGCAGTATACTAGTTCATACCAACCTGAAGTGAGATTGTGAAGAAGAGATTGCATAGTCCAATAGATCTGCAGCTGCAAAGTCCATGAACTGTGGTGCATTGACTTCCTCTTTTGACTCACCAACCAGGAGTACACTTGTACACATCTTACTAGAGTCCAATTCCAAGTGTAATGTGCATCAGGTGCCTGATATGTCGTAATATTCTCAAGTCTCGTCACTGGTGCTATATGTTGGATACTGCTTCGTGATAATAACCTAGCACAATATACAAAATTACAATGATAACATTCCCAGCTTGCAAACAGCCATATCCCTCAGATAAACCTTTGCTGTTATCTCCAAAGGTAACCAGGGGGCCAGCTTTCTCAATCCACATTTGATAGCAGGGCTCTATCTCTGGTCATATGTCTTGATGATCCACTGTCAAGATTCCACACTACCGGTTACACCTGTTTAATGCCCTGCACTACAAATGGATTAGACCTTCTTCGAAACCCAAACTTGGTTGGGCCCGGCATACTTGTAGAACTGTCCTTTGTCAGGCAAAACAACATTTTTAATTTTAATTGTCTCAACTTTCTCAATGACTGAACATTTGACCTTGTAAACAGCCTTAACAAATTTCTGTTTAAGCTTAGGCACAAATGTCTCCTTTCTAGCCTTAGAAGGACTGGCAGTCTTAGACCTATCATGCTTCTTGTTATTCACATGCTGACGAGGAGTAGTCTTATCATTAGACATATGCTTACCATTAAAATAAGCATACATCATATTAAAAGCACAAGACATACAATTAGCAACACCACATGCTTTATGAGAGTGATTAACAGCAGGTAATTTATGCATGGTAGACATGGCATTATTGTTATCCAACTCATGTATGTCTGAGTTAGTCTCAGTTGCTTTCACAACTTTGACTGGAACTTTCGACTCACTTGACTTGGAAACAATCTTCTCATAAGCATGATCCTCAGCACGTATTTCTTCTTGAATAACAGAAGAGGTCGCATCAAATGGTTCAGCAATTGATGCTTTATAGAGGGGTTCATCAACACCCTTAAGCACATGTGGTACTTCCCTCCCTTTAGCACAGACATGAGGAGGGGAGTTTATGCCTAATTCTCCAATAGCAGTATTGTAATCATATCCTATTCCAGATGTTTGATTAACAGCTTGCTTACTGTAGAACTCTTTAGCCTTCGAACAAGAATTGAAGTAGGCTCTAACCTTAGTCTCAAGACCGGTGATCTTGTCTTTGAGAATAGTTTCGAGTTTTCTATAACAGTCAACTCTATTCTCTAGAAAGGATACCTGTTCTTTTAATTTGTCTTGATTAATATGCACAAGTCTTAATTCATTGACCTCTTTCTCAAGGTCTGTGATCTTTAAACTTAACAGTTCATTATCACGACGTGCACAATCTAAGTTACCTCTTAGATGATAAACCATTTCAGCATCAGAAAGTTTTACCTCTATTCTTGACGATGAAGCTTTTCCATCAATAGCCATAAGAGCAAGATTTCCTTCATCTTCATCTTCACTGTCAGTATCATCCCAGCTTCTTCCCTTTGCCAGATAAGCCCTTTCAGAGTTCTTTCTTACTTGCTTTGGCTTCCTACATTCTGTGGCAAAGTGTCCCAACTCATTGCAGTTATAGCATCTAATGGTGCTTCGATCAACCATCCCTGTTTTGTACCCACCACTGCTGGTGTTAGAGGATGAAGATCCACCTTTCTGGAATTTGTTGTAGTTGGACTTGTACTTAAGCTTGGGATTCCTCCTGAATCTGACATGGGAGAATCTCTTGACAATTTGGGCCATTGATTCATTTTCCAATTGCTCCAGCTCTTCCAAGGAATAAAAATCATCACTTGATTGATTTGTAGTAGGAGGATCATATTCTGCTACTAACTCATTTTCCTCACCCTTGGAAAATTGTACCATTCTTTCTAACTGTTGAGATTGTTGTTGTTGTTGACCTTCAGCTACAAGTGCAGTAGATGTGCTGACCATTCTATCCTTCCCGTAGACTTCTTTCTGTTGAATCTGCTCCAACTCATAGGTTTTTAACACTCCATAGAGCCTGTCCAAAGAAATCTCACTCAGATCTCTAGCTTCTCTAATGGCAGTGATTCTATGTTCAAGATGAGCTGGCAGTGTTAAAAGGAACTTTTTGTTGACCTCCCTGATTGAATAATACTTTCCATTGATGTTCAGGTTGTTGATCAACGCATTGTACCTCTCAAACACTTCAGTAATTCCTTCTCCTGGATTTGATTTGAAATGTTCATATTCAGAGGTTAGGATTTCCAACTTGTTCTCCCTAACTTCCTCTGTGCCTTCATTAATCACCTCAATAGTTTCCCACATGTGTTTGGAATTTTTACAGTTCATCACATGTCTGTTCATCAAGGGATCAAGGGAATCAATTAATATTAATTGAAGGCTGGCATCCAAGGAGGCTTCTTCCTTCTCAGCAGGAGTAAAATCTTCAGGCTCTTTTGGATAGGTTCTAGCTTCAGTAGTCACCACACCATCTATTATTACCTCCGGTTCAATAACCATCGGAGTTTTTATACCCTTCTTTAACAAGTTTGAATATTTGGGATTTGCAACTTGTAAAAATAATAGCATCTTCTTCCACATGATATAATTCTCTTTATCAAATTGTGGAATTTTAACGGTTCCAACTTTATGTGAAGTCATTATGAATTTTTGAATATATAAAAATTCAAGGAGTTGAAAAATCACAAAAGTCTAGGATCTTGATTTGTTCGTTAATCAGAAGGCTCTGATACCAATTGTTGGGTCCCAATGAGTTTGTAGAAGGGGGGGTTGAATACAAACAGCACCGAATAATCGAATTAAATGCGGAATAAAAAATGTGAAATAAAATTCAAGTTAAATAAAAATATTATTAAACTTGAAAGGTGTTACAACAACTGTATCGATTACAAGGTATTAATCTCAAATCAATTATCACAAATCTAGAATAAATTCGACATGAACTTTTTCTATTTTTGCAATAATTAGAATCAAATGCTAAACGCGATTTGAGATTAAGTTCTAGGGATTTTAATCCGCTAGATTGTTACACAAGAGCAAGATAAAGATTTCTAGTGGATTGGATTTAACTTTACAATCTAGAAATTTAATCTTTAAGTATGCAGATGAAAAGATGAAATATTTCTTCTTGTTTTTCTTTTCTGCTTTTTTCTTGACTTCTGTGTATTGGATGGATAATGTTTTACTGCTGCTTGTCTGCTTCTTTTTAATCAACAGAATAGAATTGAACTGGCAAGACAATCCTGAGCTCAGCAAGACAATCGGTAGGACAATGGATTGAACTAGCAAGACAATCTGAATGAACTAGCATGACAATCAGAATGAACTAGCATGACAATCTCCTTCCTAGTGTAACTTTCGGTGAGACTATTGAAAATGGCCTAGCATGACAATCGGTATGACAAGTCTGATTGTCATGCTAGTTCATTTTCAATTGTCTTGTTGGTTTAATGCAGATTTTAATCCAATTTAAATTCTGAAAATTCCTAAAATTAATTCAGAATTAATTAATCAATTAATTTAATTAATAAATAAATTATTCTTCGCAGATATAATTTATTTTCTTAATTAAATTAGATGACTTAATTAATTAATAGAGAATTAATTCTAGTCTTCAACAGCACCCATCTTTCTGCAAATCTTCTGAAAATCACTGAAAATTATGAATCAATTCCACCACTTCAATGTTGACACTCGATGTACTGTCTGGTTCATGAGTGACTAACTTCCGTGACGTTTCTTCATGTCTTGACTTTGACACTTTGATTTTCTTCAGATTAAATCCTTGTAATTAATGATACTCTGACGAGATCTCTGTCACTTGATTAAATCCACGATCTTGATTTATATCACTGAGGCATGATCAACTTCTTGAACTTCTTCCAGTGAATTAACTCCTCAAGTCTGTAGATGAACCTTGTTTCTGAATCCTTTGACAGATATTACTTTGCGAGATCTCTCTGACGGTCGATCCACTATTTACTTATTACATTCTTATTTGAGTTGAGTTGAATCCTCGAATGTACAAATAGGTCTCTGACATATGACTTACAATTAGATGATTTTCTCTTTTGATATTTCTAAACAGCTCAGGAAAATTCATATCTAATTACTAGCTGCTACTTGGTTTATATATCACCAAGTTTACAAGTGAAGACAAACTGTAAAATACAATTGAAAAGATTATTCACATGTTTTTTCTTCATTTCTCTATCCAATACAATCTAGGATAATCTGTAAATCTTTGAATACTTCCTTGTTTGCATCAGAATGGAAATGCTACATTTTCTTGATTCCTTCTAGAGGCTTCCACATTCCAGTATGTTTCTGTCAACCCATGTGCCTCTGTCAGCTTGTGAATTGTCACTATCAACTACTAATGAACTAAGCATCTGTTGAAGCTTTCATCCGTTGATGCCTTATCCGTTGAGGCTTTATCCGTTGAAGCTTTATCCATTGATGCATTATCAGTTGAAGTCTTTATCCGTTGAAGCACTTATCCGTTGATGGATATTATCCGTTGAAGCATTAGAGACATCCGTTGAAGCTTTGTTTCTTATCCGTTGAAGGTCTTCAATATCCGTTGACACTTCTTCACTTATACAAAATTACAAGGCATGAAATATTTACAATTAGCCCTCCTATTTGTACATCCAATAGTAGTCAACATGACTGATTATTTCCTAACAACATCTAAGAATTACAGCTTGAAACCAGAGAGTGAAATGTGCTACAATACTAAACTTATTGCTAAGTAAAGCTACTCCTTCAACGCATAGCCAAGATGGTCTTATCCGTTGAGGCTACAAACACTAGATTTCTACTTAAGTGTTTTGCTTAACTTATCATCAACCTAATACACATATTCCTAACACCTTCTCTATATCCCTGATCATTTTGTCATTGAGCCTATAAGCATATAGAACTTCAGCAGCTTTAAGGTCTGCTTCTGATCTTTGACTCCTGGTGCTTCCAGATTTGCTCTTTTGCTCCTGAGCTGACTTTCCAGGAAAGTGAGTTGTAGAAATCGAATGGATCTTAGATGTTGATCAGACATGGTGATATTTTCTATCTTGTCATCAACAAATACTTTGATCATAAATGAAGTAAAGAATGCTTGAGGAGATACATCCATCATCATTTTTTGAAGCTTATCTCTGAAGTATTCATTCTCATTTGATTTTAACCATGGGATTTTTTATGCTAAGACAAATAGTTCCACTATATTCAGCTTCTTCAGTACACTATTAGAGACTTCATTTGGAGTCTATATCTGTGATTGACAGTGATCTTCCATCCATTCTTTAGAATATTCACAGTGGTGCTAGTGATTATCCTATTGAATTGATCATAGAACTCATGAATATTTGTATATTCCACTCTATACTTCTCTACAGTGTTCAGAAGATTCTTGTTTCCAGGGTCTAGTTTGTGATAGCTTTCTGGGTTTGTCCATTTTCCTTTTGATCTCATACCATTCACTTCCTCTCCTGTTAGCTCGAAGATAAGTTTCTCTTGCTTCTATGGCTTCCCTTCTTTGTATTGCTCTCTGTACTATCTTTTGATCTTTCAATATCTTCTTGAATTTCTTGATAGGATCGATTGAGCTTTTTCAACAATCCATAGTATAAACAATCATCCGAGAAAGCATCTTCATCTTCAAATTCTTCGTCCTCAGATATGACCTTTCTTTCTTCAGTAATCACTGCTTCAACTCTGGGTTCAAAACCCTCAGGAACATCGATTTCATCTATTTCTCCTTCCTCCAGCTCATACTCTGAGAATAGGGGCTTTGGAGCATATATTTCTAACAGAAGATCCCTTTGAGTCGTAATGACTTTGCTTAGGAGATCTTGTGTAGAAGTTGATTTCTCCCCCTGAGTTGTAAAACTCTTCTCAGCAACATGTCTTGCTTTTAATAACACTCTTTCATCGATCCTCTCTTCCTCTTCCTTTTCTTCCTTAATCTCAACTCCAAATTCATCATAACCAGAGTCAACTGTTTGAAAAACATCCTAAATTAAGTCCACAACTGCAGCTACTTTTTCTTGCTCCACCCATTTCTCCCCTCAGTTGTGTTATCCTTCAGAGCTGGGGTTGATTGAGCATGCAAGATCAAGATAAGGATCTCTTATGAAGATGGTTCTGAAACAGACAATTGCTTGCTGACTGAGGTCTTTGGCCCAGTACTGGCAAGAGCTGTTTCAGTGGAGAAAGGGATTGGTGCTTTCTTGCTAACGGAGATCTTTGGCTCAGTATAGGCAATTGCCTTTTTCTTTCCAGAATGATAGAGAGATTTCTCCATGAATTCCCTTAAACTATCAAATGATGCTTGTTAAAGTTCAAGTTGTTTAGAAAGACGGGCAATCTGATGATCCCTTACAGATAGTTCATTCTTGATATATTGATCCTTAAGAGCCAGTTGTTCTTTGAGATAGCTATCTTTAAATGTTAACTGATCTTCAAGGTAAGATTTTGTTACGTACTGCTACATGTCTATAGGTGTTATTTGGGAGGTAGGTGTCTCACACGTTTCTCGCAGTGTATCACTCAACGCTCTGTCACTCGGTTTAGGTACTTGTCTTTCACCCACCGTCACGAATACACTCTGCTCATAGCTCCGAGATCGAGAAGATGTACCTGCAGAAAACACTGGAGCCATCCTTGAGGAGGTCAGCAGTACTGCAATGGGAATTCGCGAGTCCCGATTCTTCTTTAAGATAAGTTGCCTGTCACCATGAGATGACTGGTCCAGAGTTGGAATCTCTGGAAGGATCACTGAGGCCTTCATATTAGACATCTGTTCCTCAGCTTCCTCTAGTGTTAGTGAAGACACTTTCCCCGCAGGCTCACTAGTTGAATCTGGTTCATTTCCAATGGGTTTTCGATCCGTACTTATGTTGGATCACATATCCGTAGATGCATCCAGGTTTATTAGTCCTGGGGAGGTAAGTGTTGTTCTAGATGTGGCAGCGATTACAACACTCTCTCCTAACACATGTGAAGGCATTAATCCATTGAAGGACCTTGAACAAGATATTCTAACCATAATATGGTTGAATACCCTATTTCTGTCAATACTTCCTCACCAAATAGAGCTCTTCTAATTAACTCATTTAAAGCTTCAAGAGCTTGAATATTTGAGAGTGTGTTTGACTCATTACAGGATGTCATGGCTGACAAGAGAATTTCAATAGACCCACCTTGTTGAGAAGATGGATCCAGTAACTGTTTATGTGCCTTTTCAGCCATTGTATCCTTTTGGGAAGATACATGGGAGGTTACAGTTGTCTTAGTGGGGATACTGCTTTGCTTTATAAGAGATAAAGTTGTGGGTTCACTCAACGTACCTTCCTTATTTACTACATCGTGTGCAGTTTCTCCCTCTTTATCCATAGGATCCTTATACTCCAGGGTTTTGGCTAAGAGAGTTTGAGATGTGTGTATTGGCCCTAGAGGGTGGTTATGAATTTGCGGGAAAAAACTCATTACCTCATGATAGTAATTGCTCTTGAGCAAGTTGTGTGTGAAATTCAGCAAGATTAAGTGAATCTATATCAACTAAATTATCAAAAGTAGTTCTCATGGCAGATTCATTCATACCTGTGAAGTATGGCCTATAAATATTAGTCTCTGATTGATGTGACTCAGCTTCTACTTGATGTTCAGCAGCTTCAGGTTGAGAAACCTTTTCTGGCTGTTCAGCAACTACAGGGTCTTGATCAACATTCATTGGTTGAGCATCAGGAGCAGTCTGAGGATCTGCTTCTTGTTCGGCTTCTGCTCCTTCAGTATCCTCATTCACAGCATCAGGGGCTTGATTCTCAAGGACTTGAGCTTCTTCAGACTCAAAAGCAGATGCTTCAACAATGGAGTCAAAAAATTCTTGCAGGCAGTCCGTCATATAAACGGCGTTATTATTAGAATAAGGATTCTTTCTTATCAGGGTAGACACCAGTCTGGAGGTCAATTCTGCAGATGGTTCCATGTCTTCACTGAGAACTATTTCTTTCTGAGCTTCTGTGAGCTTACCATTTAGAACAATCTGGAGAACTTGACATAGAGAATGTGTTCTTGGTGTTGAGCTTGGTTCTCTAGAATTTCTCTCATGAACGTCCTCCCAAAGTTGATTCGAAGATAACTAGCAACAGCTACACCAACTACCCTCAGGAATTGAGTTATTCCGTGAAATCCACCAGTCTTGGGAGACAGGCAAAAGGATAGAATACTAAAGAATAAATTCCAGGGTTTTTAAGATAGCTCTTGTTGATGTATTTGGGAAATGTGTCATTTGGCATGTTGCTGTGGATGTCTCTGAAGAAAGTAATCAGTTCCCCTTCATTTGGTGTTGGATTAAAATTATCTCGAGGAAGTTGTAGATGTTCATTAAGGTCATCCTCAGTAATTTGTATTGTTTCATCACCAATGAGAAATGAGAATCCTACCATGTTGTCATCCGATATATCTTGTGTTGTACTATGAATGTGTCTGAGTAGCTCAACATTCAGTGGGACATTAGTAATCAAAGTATAATGCATAATGGAATGCTCGTTTAGAAAACGGATCCAATTTTCAAAATCACCTAACTGAGTTGGATCAAGTTTTATAATCGAGAAAAAATTTGTTTTTAAAATCTTAATATTATCTCCCCTTTTTAAAAAAATGAGAATAAAATTTTGATTACAAAACAAATTAATTATGCATGAAAATTAAAGCAGTTAACTAATATCAATCACACCAAATGACAAATTACAAAATATTACTAACAAACCCTAGAGAGCCCAACAACTAGTTAGTTAATTAAGAGATTAAAAAGTACTTAGCCAAACAAAGCCTTAACCAAAATTGGCACAATCGTGGATCTTGCTTTTTAACTGGTAAAAGAGCTAGTTTTTATAGTCAATAAAAAGATCTTGTGATAGGCAACAATAATCTGTGAATCAAATCAAATTTGGGCAGAGTTTTTGTACTATTTTAATCCAAAAAAAACTTGGCTCTCTTCTTTCTTATACGAACTACTGTGTATGTATATTATAGAAAAAGTTGCGAGGGGAAGGAAGAGGTATATATATACATAGCTGTTTGAAAACACAAAACAAAAAAAAACAAAAGAAATGTTTTCAGTGTCAACCTGCGACTAGTAAATTGTACGTCGCAGGTTAGACACTATAAATATTTCAAGTATCAATATGCGACTAGTAACTTGTATATCGCAGGTTAGCCATTATAAATACTTTAAGTGTCAACCTGCGACTAGTAAATTGTACGTCGCAGGTTAGATACTAGAGACATTTCAAGTGCTAACCGGCGACTAGTATTTACCACATCGCAGGTTAGACACTAGAAGTAAAATGTGCTAACTGGAGACTAATATTTACCTCGTTGCAGGTTAGGCACTAGAAATATTCTAAGTGCTAACCGCCGACTAGGAAGTACATGTCGCAGGTTAGTAAGTAGAATGTTTCAAGTTTCCAACTTGAGACTAAGAAATACATGTCGCAGGATAAGAGATAGACTATTTCTAATCCTCACAAATAATAATGTTTATGATTTTATTAAAATTCTTCTTTTCAGAAAAACAATTAATAAAATTAAAAAAAATAATGTGTTGCTATTTAAAATATCAACTAAATGAATTCTTTAAATATTGAATGATTTAAAATCCATTTCATTGATAATTCATAATTTTATTCATAATCATACAACTACATTTGTTGAATAAAATTTTATTTTTATGAAGTAAATTATGCTACCATTACAAAATTAATTCTAATGAACCCTTTGAAATATTGAATTATTAAGAGTTCACTAAAATTAATAAATCACAAATTTATTACTATTGAATCTTTTATCATTGAATTGATAAATTCTCAATTAGTTAAATCTAAATTATGTTGCAATATTTTACTCATAACTTAACCAATAATGATTAAATTATTTTCAAACAATTCATCAATATAAGTGTGTTAAAATATTTATCAACTAGATACAATCACACAAATATTTGAAATATGAGAAGTAAATAATGAAACATAAGTCCAGATGTCCGTAGTATATAGACATTAAATAACAAGTGGATTTATTTGAGACAAATTGCAGTTATTGACTTCTAATTTAATAATCAGAAAGATTTAACATCTCAAGTTCACTAACCAACTTAGAGAAAGTGTTTTCATCAAGTGGTTTTGTGAAGATGTCTGCAGTTTGATCCTCTGTGGGTACAAAATATAATTGAACAGTGCCATTTGTGACATGCTCTCTGATAAAGTGATACCTGATATCAATATGCTTTTTTCTTGAGTGCTGAACTGGGTTGTTTGAGATTGCTATTGCACTTGTACTGTCACAAAATATTGGAATCTTAGATACCAACAGACCATAATCCCGGAGTTGGTTCCTCATCCACAAGATTTGGGCACAACAGTTTCCAGCAGCTATGTATTCAGCTTCAGCAGTTAATGTGGATACTGAATGCTGCTTCTTGCTATGCTAAGATACCAACCTTCTCCATGAAACTGATAGCTTCATGAGGTACTTTTCCGGTCAATCTTACAACCTGCAAAGTCTGAATCTGTATAGCCAACTAGGTAAAAACCTGTACCTTTAGGGTACCAAATAGCAAGATTTGGAGTCCCCTTAAGATACCTAAATATCCTTTTAACAGCTATAAGATGAGACTCTTTTGGGTCAGCTTGAAATCTAGCACATAAGCCTGATGCAAACGTAATATCTGGTCTACTTGTTATGAGATAAAGTAATGAGCCTATCATATCTCTGTAGCTTGTGATGTCAACTTTTTTACCAGTTTTTTCCTGATCAAGCTTAGTGGTCATTGGCATTGGAGTCTTTGCTGGAGTTGAATCTTCCAGATTGTACTTCTTGAGAAATTCTCTGATATACTTGGATTGACAGATGAATATACCATCTTTCCTTTGACTCACTTGTAATAAAAGAAAATAGTTCAACTCTTGCATCATGCTCATTTCATACTTACTCGGCATTAGCTTAGAAAATCTCTTGCAAAGATCATCATTAGTAGAACCAAATATAATGTCATCAACATATACTTGAACTAATATCATATTAGATTTATGCATTTTATGAAACAGAGTTTTATCTATAACACCTCTAGTAAAACCATTTTCAAGTAAAAAATCAAAGAGAGTGTCATACCATGTCCTTGGAGCTTGCTTAAGACCATATAGAGCTTTGAATAGAAAGTATAAAAAAACAGCCAAATTTGGATCTTTAAAACCTGAAGGTTGTTCCATATACACCTCTTCTTCTAGCTCCCCATTTAGGAATGCACTTTTCACATCCATTTAATAAATTTTGAAATTTGAATGTGCTGCGAATGCCAGAAACATGTTGATTGCCTCAAGCCTAGCTACTGGTGCATATGTTTCATCATAATCTATACTCTCCTATTGAGAGTAACCTTTAGCTACCAGTCTAGCCTTGTTTCTCGTTACAATTCCATCTTCATCTAACTTGTTTCTGAATACCCATTTAGTGCGTATCACTGACTTGTCCTTTGGTCGGGGTACCAGCTTCCATACCCTCTACCTCTCAAACTGATTGAGTTCCTCTTGCATAGCAATAGCCCAATCTGGATCGTCCAGTGCCTCATCCACTTTCTTAGGTTCCATTTCCGAAAGAAACCCTGAAAAGTGACATTCATTCCGAGTGGCATGTCTAGTTCTCAATCCTGTGTCAGGATCACCAATGATTACTTCAAAGGGATGGTCTCTATTCTAAACTCTTTTTTGAGGGAGATAAGATCTTGATGTTTCCCCTTGTTCAATATGATGTTGAGTGTGAACTGTAGATCCTCTTCCCGCGCTACCTAAGTTGTTGCCACCATGACTTGATGATTTCGATCTTTGAGTAGTAGTTCTTGAAGGTGTTCATGTATGATTATCATAATCATTATTTCCACCATTACCACCACTTGATCCAGAATCAGCATTGCCATGTACTGTAGGTATAGCTCTAGCAATCTCAGGTTCTTCTATATCTAAAGGATCATCTCACATATTCTCAAATTCTAGAGATTCAGAATCCTTTTGAGTGTAACATGTTGTGTTGACAGCTTCAACCCAGAAGTAGGTAAGAAGTCTTGATTCACTTAGCATGGTCCTTGCTTCTTCAACCAAGGTTCGATTCTTCCTTTATACTACTCCATTTTATTGTGGAGTTCTTGGGGCTGAGTACTCTCTCAAAATACCTTTCTCTGTACATAATTCATTTAGAAATGCATTCTTGAATTATGTCCCATTGTCTAATCTGATCTTTCTAACAGGTAATTTCTCTTCCATCTCAATCTTCTTTATATGATCAACTATCAACTGGGGTGCTTCATTCTTAGATTGCAAGAACAACACCCATCTGTACTTGGAGTAATCATCAACTATCACTAAAGCATATCGTTTCCTTGATAGTGACAGCACATTCACTGGACCATATAAATCCATGTGAATTAACTGAAGAGGTTCAGTTATGCTTGTCATTTCCTTGCTTCTATGTGATTCTTTCTTTGATTTCCCTTTTTCACATGCTTCACAAAGTTGTTAGGCACAAAACACGTGCTAGTAATTCACGCAAGTATACGCATTCGCAAGTAATATAGAATGATTTCTAGTTCGTTCCCACAGAGACTCAGACTAATTATATTTAATTAACACTCACTCACCAATGTATGATTACTTCTCAATGTCAAGACAATAACACTTAAGGTTGATTAACTAATTATTAACTACAATTAACTACGAGAATAAAGCACTTAAATTATTACTTGAATTAATAATATTAAACACACATGAGATCATAACTTCATTACTACTTCATTCAACAGTTATTGTTATTACCCTTAGCATGTAACGATGATGATATTAATCGAACAACACGAAACTGATAAAAGCCAACTTTTGTTGTACTAGTACCATTCTACCAAACATCCACAATTAAGATAGAAGTTGCATAGGCATCAATTATGCTGAGACCCTATATGTCTACAGAATTTGACAACATAACGATTTAAGCGCAAGTTATTCATTATGATTACACAAGGCAAGTAAAACGGTTAGAGTTACCCACTAATCATGCATACAATACATGAACCTATGCTAGCATGGCAAGTTCTAAATCTCAAGATTCACTATCGCTTCATAAGAGATTAACAAGCTATCTTATATGTTCGCGACGCACAAAAGACGAATAAGCACAGCCTATACTAGATATCATACAATCATTACACACCAAGGTATTAAACAATTAACTAACAAAATCCATAGTAAATCCGCTACGACCCCATGATCACGATTAGCCCATGATAGAACTCATCATCACCATGGGTTCATATGAAAACATGATAATAACACGACAATATAAACTAACTAACTATTTATTAAAACCAGAGTACGTCACAAGAGTAATTAGGTTCAAAGTAAATAAAACTAGCATCCACTGTTACAACGAATAAAAGATTGTATAAATTAATGTATGCTTCCTCTTCTTCGTTGCGGTGTGCTAAAACGGTCTTCTTTCCTTCTCTTCTTGCTGCTTGCTTGATGAATACTTTGTGTTGTGAAACGTCTCTGAAGATTACTTATATAGAAGTCCACAAGAATCAGCCGTCTCAGAAGTCCAGTAGAACATGACTTAAAAATCAGAATTTAAAATTCCCGACTCTGGACGACCGCCCCAGCTTCCCAGGCGGGCGCCCCAGATCCTAGGTGGCCGCCCCAGATCCCAGGCGGGCGCCTAGAAACCTTCTGGAAAATTCTGCATTCTGCTCCCGATTTTGCTGAATTCTTCACACATTCCCCCGAGACTGATCGCAAGTACTTCCCTAGGCTTATTTTGATGAAATCTCCCTGAATACGCTAGTTACACCCTGAAATACAAAAACACTCGAAAGGGCATCAAATACACAAAATACTTGATTCCAAAACATCAATTCAAGCCTTTATAAGACGTTCTAAGTGGTATAAAATGCCACTTATCACACCCCCAAACTTAAATCGATGCTTGTCCTCAAGCGTCACAGACTCAAAAACAAAATAAAAACATGCATGAATGCAGACTACATGAAATGCAGCGATCCCACTCGCGATGACTGAACCAACCAACACATGACATCTCAACAAATGCAATTAGGCAACTAACGGTCAATCAAATCACGCAAGCTAACATACAACAGAAGCATGGTGTGTCCGGATGCTTAACAGATATGCTTCGAAACTAGATCAATTATCATAACTCAATTATCCTCAAGGCAATCACATGATTGTACCAAGAATAAACTCTAGACACAAAAAGACTTATAACACTTCAAGATCACTGGAGCTTATTACAGAATCATGCTTTTATTCAACTGTAATATCCCGTAATTTTTTAGAATTCGATTAATAAAAGTATAATAGAATAAAAAAGATTAAAATTAGATAAGGACTAGGATTTAAAATTGGGTTAGACTATTGGGCCTAAAATTTGGATCAGATTCTAATATGGATAACTTATAGGTTAAGATATAGGGTTTTGTATCGTTATAAGTACATTCTATTCGTCTTCCTCGTTTTAATCATTAAAATTCGTAGACCTTTAGTCATAAAATTCAGCAGTCTTGTAAAATTCATAGGAAATTCATTGTAAGTCAGAATTTGTTGATCCTAGACTTTTCGGAAAGATCTTTTCGTTCTCTACAACTTTCGTACTTTGTGTTTTCCAAGAAAATGTCGTTTAAAGGGTCAGAAAGGCTCAATAAGGATCTGATCAGAATTGGAGTCATGGAGAAGATCGAGATTTTAGATGTTTCGTTTTTGATGGGTTACTAAGGATTGATTGTGTATTCTAATATGAATTATCTATTTGCGCGATTGAGGCAAGTAACTTTCGTTGCTCTGTATTATTTGTTGCTTACGTGTTCTGTAAGTGATTATTCATTGTTCCGTATATTTTGAAACTTGAATTATCTGTTTGATTACGCAAGTGAATCTTTATTGCTCCGTATTATTGTGTAATATATCTTATATTGTTTGATTCATGTGCTCAAATATTTGTTTTGATTGTCGTATGTATGAAATTAATATGTGATTTATAAGAAACGAATTCAAATAAATCCCCAGTCTTAATCACGTATAAGAATTAGAATCCGATCACTGGACAGTGTGATACTTAGAACTTAGAACTAGTTTGCGCACGTTCCGGAATACATCGATACCTTGTCAAGTTTTGGTTGCACTTGACGAGGGACGTGAACTAGCCCCCCATCTAATAAGAATTAGAACCCGGTCACTTGGGAAGTGTGGCATAAAGTATAAGATGCCGGTCACTAGCAAAGTGTGGCATAAGGTGTGATTTAGGACTGTGGGACTAAAGATAAGAATTTGTTATTAAGATTTATTGATTGATTAAGAATTTTGATTATGTGGATTATAGAATGTGTTTGATTATGATTATTGATTATATCATGTGCATCTTTGTTCACCTAGTTATCGAATATATGTGTGATTTTGTGTGATCTGTGTTATGTGTCAAGCATTTTTAAATTCTGTTTTCGAAAAAGATTTAAAATATTATTTTGAGCCGTCAAACAGTAGTTGCTTGCTGGGCTTCGCCGCTCATTTTTTTAATATTTCAGGTTTCGTCTAAAAGACTCGAAGTGGTTAGTATTGGAGTACGAGGACCTTAGAATTTGAGTAGATTGACTTTTGGACTCCACTTTTAGCTGCGCGTTTGTAATAGTGACCTTTGTAATAGATTTTCGTATTACTAAATTGTATTTTATTTTAGTTTTGGTTTAGAATTAATGGTCCGGAAGTGCGGGCTGTTGTAGTTGGTATCAGAGCAGGCTGTCTTTCGGAGTGTATTAGATATGAGACTAGTACATTCCCCAGGATTCGATCTTGTGGACCATAGTTTAAGTTTGTCCTATAGGAGATTAGCGAGAGTAGACGTATAGGTTTGTTGTGAATTTGGGGACCAAATTCTTTTTAAGGAGGGTAGTATGTAATATCCCGTAATTTTTTAGAATTCGATTAATAAAAGAATAATAGAATAAAAAGGATTAAAATTAGATAAGGACTAAGATTAAAAATTGTGTTAGACTATTGGGCCTAAAATTTGGATCAGATTCTAATATGTATAAATTATAGGTTAAGATATAGGGTTTTGTATCGTTATAAGTACATTCTATTCATCTTCCTCGTTTTAATCATTAAAATTCGTTGACCTTTAGTCATAAAATTCAGCAGTCTTGCAAAATTCATAGAAAATTCATCGTAAGTCAGAATTTGTTGATCTTGGACTTTTCGGAAAGATATTTTCGTTCTCTACAACTTTCATGCTTTGTGTTTTCCAAAAAAACATCGTTTAAATGGTCAGAAAGACTCAATAAGGATCTGATCAGAATTGGAGTCATGGAGAAGATCGAGATTTTAGATGTTTCGTTTTTGATGGGTTACTAAGGATTGATTGTGTATTCTAATATGAATTATCTGTTTGCGTGATTGAGGCAAGTTACTTTCGTTGCTCTGTATTATTTGTTGCTTACGTGTTCTATAAGTGATTATTCATTGTTTTGTATATTTTGAAACTTGAATTATCTGTTTGATTACGCAAGTGAATCTTTATTGCTCCATATTATTGTGTAATTTATCTTATATTTTTTCATTCATGTGCTCAAATATTTGTTTTTATTGTCGTATGTATGAAATTAATATGTGATTGATAAGAAACGAATTCAAATAAATCCTCAGTCTTAATCACGTATAAGAATTAGAATCCGATCACTGGACAGTGTGATACTTAGAACTTGGAACTAGTTTGCGCACGTTCCGGAACACATCGATACCTTCTGAAGTTTTGGTTGCACTTGACGAGGGACATGAACTAGCCCCCCATCAAATAAGAATTAGAACCCCCGGTCACTTGGGAAGTGTGGCATAAAGTATAAGATGTCGGTCACTGGCAAAGTGTGGCATAAGGTGTGATTTAGGACTGTGGGACTAAAGATAAGAATTTGTTATTAAGATTTATTGATTGATTAAGAATTTTGATTATGTGGATTATAGAATGTGTTTGATTATGATTATTGATTATATCGTGTGCATCTTTGTTCACCTTGTTATCGAATATATGTGTGATTTTGTGTGATCTGTGTTATGTGTCAAGCATGTTTAAATTCTGTTTTCAAAAAAGATTTAAAATATTATTTTGAGCCGTCAAACGGTAGTTGCTTGCTGGGCTTCACCGCTCATATTTTTAATATTTCAGGTTTCGTCTAAAAGACTCGAGGTGGTTAGTATTGGAGTTCGAGGACCTTAGAATTGGAGTATATTGACTTTTGGACTCCACTTTTAGCTGCGCGTTTGTAATAGTGACCTTTGTAATAGTTTTTCGTATTAGTAAATTGTATTTTATTTTAGTTTGGTTTAGAATTAATGGTCCGGAAGTGCGGGCTGTTGCAGTTGGTATCAGAGCAGGCTGTCTTTCGGAGTGTATTAGATATGGGACTAGTACATTCCCTAGAATTCGATCTTGTGGACCATAGTTTAAGTTTGTCCTATAGGAGATTAGCGAGAGTAGACGTATAGGTTGGTTGTTAATTTGGGGACCAAATTCTTTTTAAGGAGGGTAGTATGTAATATCCCGTAATTTTTTAGAATTCGATTAATAAAAGAATAATAGAATAAAAAAGATTAAAATTAGATAAGGACTAAGATTTAAAATTGGGTTAGACTATTGGGCCTAAAATTTGGATCAGATTCTAATATGGATAACTTATAGATTAAGATATAGGGTTTTGTATCGTTATAAGTATATTCTATTCGTCTTCCTCATTTTAATCATTAAAATTCGTAGACCTTTAGTCATAAAATTCAGCAGTCTTGTAAAATTTTAAGGAAATTCATCGTAAGTCAGAATTTGTTGACCCTGGACTTTTCGGAAAGATCGTTTCGTTCTCTACAACTTTCGTGCTTTGTGTTTTCTATGAAAACATCGTTTAAAGGGTCAAAAAGGCTCAATAAGGATCTGATCAGAATTGGAGTCATGGAGAAGATCGAGATTTTAGATGTTTCGTCTTTGATGGGTTACTAAGGATTGATTGTGTATTCTAATATGAAATATCTGTTTGTGTGATTGAGGCAAGTTACTTTCGTTGCTCTGTATTATTTATTGCTTACGTGTTCTGTAAGTGATTATTCGGTGTTCCGTATATTTTGAAACTTGAATTATCTGTTTGATTACGCAAGTGAATCTTTATTGCTCCGTATTATTGTGTAATTTATCTTATATTGTTTGATTCATGTGCTCAAATATTTATTTTGATTGTCGTATGTATGAAATTAATATGTGACTGATAAGAAACGAATTCAAATAAATTCCCAGTCTTAATCACGTATAAGAATTAGAATCCGATCACTGGACAGTGTGATACTTAGAACTTGGAACTAGTTTGCGCACATTCCGGAACACATCGATACCTTGTCAAGCTTTGGTTGCACTTGACGAGGGACGTGAACTAGCCCCCCATCGAATAAGAATTAGAACCCGGTCACTTGGGAAGTGTGGCATAAAGTATAAGATGCCGGTCACTGGCAAAGTGTGGCATAAGGTGTTATTTAGGACTGTGGGACTAAAGATAAGAATTTGTTATTAAGATTTATTGATTGATTAAGAATTTTGATTATGTGCATTATAGAATGTGTTTGATTATGATTATTGATTATATCGTGTGCATCTTTGTTCACTTGTTATCGAATATATGTGTGATTTTGTGTGATCTGTGTTATGTGTCAAACATATTTAAATTCTGTTTTCGAGAAAGATTTAAAATATTATTTTGAGCCGTCAAACGATAGTTGTTTACTGGGCTTCGCCGCTCATTCTTTTAATATTTCAGGTTTCGTCTAAAAGACTCGAGTTGGTTAGTATTGGAATTCGAGGACCTTAGAATTGGAGTAGATTGACTTTTGGACTCCGCTTTTAGCTGCGCGTTTGTAATAGTGACCTTTGTAATAGATTTTCGTATTAGTAAATTGTATTTTATTTTAGTTTTGGTTTAGAATTAATGGTCCGGAAGTGCGGGCTGTTGCATCAACACAATAAACAAATGCTTATTTGATCGTGCAATGAGTGAGATCCACAAAAGACTTATGCAATGTCATCCATTTAGCGAGGGTTTGGTTAGCGGATCCCAGACTATAAAAGCCTTAGGTCACTAGGCACAAAGTCCCCTAAGAACTTAATAACTCGAATACCAAAGAGCTCACCCGTGATCAATTATGCATTAAACAATATTTTTTCTTTTTTCTTTTTTCTGAATTTTTTTCAAATTTCTGAGCAAGTGCGTTTCGCTCTATCTTGCTCAACCCTAGACTACTCGCATAAAATACGAGCCGGCTACTAGCCATATGATGCCTAGCTACGACTAGCAATGAATTCCAATTTTTTTACTCCAATTTTATCTTTTCATGCCTTTTATCATTAAGAGCCTATCATAAATTCTAAACATAATCAATAGATTAACCTCAAAAACCATCAAACCATGACAACAATCTAGCCCTCAAGCATACTCTAAGACTTAGTGAATTACAATTGTTTCTAGCATGCATGTCAACCTAACAAGATTCAACATCACTCTAACGCTATCACTACACTTGCATCAATATCATATATCAATCGGTAAAGCAACACAAAAGGGATCATGGTATATGCATGAGCTAAATGACATGATAAATAAAGCTATAAAATAACAAAAAATAACTATATGGCAAAAATATGCAACTATATGAACTAAATTATAAAAATATGCAACTATATGAACTAAATTATCATGAATATACAACTACATGACACACACACAAATATGTTCCTTAACTACCACCCCTAAACTTAAAATCTTCATTGTCCCCAGTGAAGGTAGTAGAAAGGAACATAGGGTATACCTACTCAGAGAAATCATCATCATCACCCTCAGAGGATGGAGTGTCAGGAGGCGGATAAGCAGAGTCCTCACCAAAAATAGGCCACTGGATGTCAGCTCCAAGGCCTCTGAAAGCAGTCCCAAGTGCCAGGGTGAGCTCCTGAGCAAACTTACTCTGCGACTCGTACATCGCATCCATCCTCCTCGATAGCCTCCTATACTGGGCATCAGCCATCCCTGAACCAGCACCTCCCTGAGCTCTAAAAGAACCTGCCTCGTCATAAGCCTGACTGGGCCTAGCCATCGTAGCATCAGCTGTTGGACGTCCTCCTGGAAGACAATATCCCAGATCATGCTCCTCGGGCTCTCCACCCGTCCATTCCTGCATTACATTCAGCGTCGATGAATCAATAGGAGCGGCCGACATCTGCAGCTGCTCATAAGAAGGCCAGTGGACTCCAACTGCCCTACACAGCTTCGTGACAGTAGAGTCATAAGGGATGTTGCTTCGGGTCCTCCCCCTCAAAAACTTTAAAATCCCTTGGTAGATGAACTCACCAAGGTCTACATAATACTCCTCATTCAAGATCCCCCATAACAACCTGGATCTCTCAACTGTAACCTCGTGTGCATGCGAAAAAGGCAAAATATTAGCACAAATAAAGGCATTCCATGCACGGGCATACCTGTTCATCGCAACAGCTGGAAAAGAACGATATTCGTTAGATCCCATCTTAAACTTCCACACCGTGCCCGGCTGACAGAGAGAAGCAACAATCAAATCTAAATCAAAATCCTCGGTGGTCTTCTCATTCCAATTCTCCTCCTCGGGCTTCCTTTGTCGCTGCCCAATAACACGGCGAATCACCTCAAGCTGGTAATCAACCATAAGCCCCCTCACAACAGTATACCCATTCTTATCAGCCTTTGTGTTCGCATAAAACATACAAACCACACTCATCGGGACCGCCTCCGGCGACTCATAAAAAGAAATCCACCCTTTCTCAGCAATCATAGGCAATAACTCACCATCCCGCCCCTATGGAAAAATTCCCCTCTCCTTCAGAATCGGCTTAGTCAGTAGCCTAGTATACTCCTCCTCAGTAGCCCTATCCACCAATCGGGGCCTCGCAGTAGTACCCCTCGAAGAATCAGCAGTAGGAATGGTGCTGCTGCTATCAACAGTTCAAGATCTCTTTGGGGCCATTGAAATTGAGAATAAGTGTTTGAGATTTGTGTTTTGTGTGTAGGAAAGAGTTTTTAAGTTGAAAGTATGTGGGAGATGTATACGGGAGGATATGTGTATATATAAGGTAAGATTTAGGTTTAGAATTAGAATAAGAGTGGGGTTGTGGCTTGTTTGTGGGGGAAAATTCGTGGGTAATAGGGTTATGGTTATGGGTTTATATTTTTGTGTGTTTTTCTATTTTTTTTATAAGGCCTAAAAAAAATTCCAGCAGAAGGGCTCCAGGCGACCGCCTGGGCTTTCCAGGCGGGCGCCCCAGCTTCTAGGCGGTCGCCCAAGCTTGTCAGGCGGGCGCCCGGGAAGTCTCTGGAAAAATATTTTTTCTGCCCATTTTTTCTGATTTTTTTGGGTTTTTGGATAAAGTACCAACTTCTAAGGGTTCTTATAGTCTCAAATCTTGGGTTGCCTCCCAAGAAGCGCTTTTTTTACGTCATTAGCTTGACGTAGAGTAACTTGATCAAGTTGACAATAAAACGACACTAACCACTTCTCGGTTTGCCGTGTCCCCATAATAGTGCTTTAATCTCTGACCATTAACCTTGAATGCTTGGCCCGGATCGTTCTCAAAAATCTCCACCGCTCCATGTGGAAACACAGTTTTGACGATAAATGGTCCAGACCACTTGATTTCAACTTTCCAGGAAAAAGTCGGAGACGAGACGAGAGTTGAATAAAAGAACTTGTTGCCCTGGCACAAATGACTTAGGAGATAACTTCCTGCCATGCCACCTTTTTACTTTTTACTTGTACATTTTGTTGTTCTCGTACGCTTGCAGTCGAAATTCATCAAGTTCATTTAACTGAAGCATTCGCTTTTTCCCAGCTGCATCTAGATCAAGATTTAACTTCTTTAAGGCCCAATAAGCCTTATGCTCAAGCTTCGCAGGTAAATGACATCCCTTACCATAGACAAGTTGAAACGGGGACATCCCAAGTGGAGTCTTGTATGTTGTTCTATAAGCCCAAACAGCTTCATCGAGCTTCAAAGACCAATCTTTCCTTAACGGACAAACAACTTTCTCTAGAATGCGCTTAATCTCTCTATTAGACACTTCAGCTTGACCATTAGTTTACGGATGATAGGCAGTAGCAATACGATGATTCACATTCTAGCGCTGCATCATAGAAGTGAACTTACGGTTGCAGAAATGTGACCCCTCGTCACTTATGATTACTCGTGGTGTTCCAAACCTTCTGAATATCTGCTTATGAAGAAAATTCAACACTACCTTTGCATCACTCGTCGGTAGAGCTTTGACTTCTACCCATTTTGAGATATAATTGATTGCCAGCAAGATGTACTGATTATTGCAGGACGAGATAAATGGTCCCATGAAATCGATTCCCCAAACATCAAAGACCTCAACTTCAAGCATCACATTTAAAGGCATATTATCCTTTCTAGTAAGATTCCCAACTCTTTGGCAACGATCACACCTTAAAAGAACTGATGTGCATCCTTAAACAATGTATGCCAGAAAAAACCTGCTTGCAGAATACGAGCTGCTTTCTTTTCACCACCATAATGTCCATCATAAATGGTGGAATGGCAGTCTCGTAATATCCCCTCCGTCTCACAGAATGGGATACATCTCCTGATGATCTGGTCAACTCCTTGCCTAAACAAATATGGTTCATCCCACATATACCACTTCACCTCATGCAGAAACTTCTTCTTTTGAGCTGTATTCATATTAGGAGGCATTATATTGCTGACAAGATAGTTCAAAATGTCTGCGAACCATGGTTCTTCCTCCTGAACTGCGAACAACTACTCATCCGGAAAAGATTCATTAATCAAAGTCTTATCATGTGAAGTAGAATCTGGATTCTCCAATCTAGAGAGATGGTCAGCTACTTGATTCTCAGTACCTTTTCGATCCTTGATCTCTAACTCAAATTCCTGTAGCAAGAGAACTCAATGAATAAGTATAGGCTTCGAATCCTTCTTTGAGACCAGATAGCGAATGACAGCGTGACTAGTGAGTACTGTCACCTTTGTCCCAAGTAGATAAGATCGAAATTTTTTGAAATCAAAAACTATAGCCAAGAGCTCATTCTCAGTAGTGGTGTAGTTCAATTGAGCTCCATTAGGCGTCTTACTAGCATAGTAGACCACATGAAAGATATTATTCTTGCGCTGCCCAATAACTGCTCCCACTGCATAATCACTTGCATCGTACATCATCTCAAAAGGTTTTGTCCAATCAGGTGTCGTTATAACTGGTGCAGTTATTAAACTCTTCTTGAGAGTCTCGAATGCCGCCAAGCATTCATCATCAAATTTGAAAGGCACATCTTTCTCGAGCAAACTGCATAACGGCTTAGATATCTTAGAGAAGTCCTTGATGAAACGCCGATAAAAACCCGCATGACCAAGGAAACTACGGATTCCTTTCACAGAAATAGGTGGCGGAAGATTTTCAATGACCCGCACCTTGGCCTTATCAACTTCAAGGCCCTTGCTAGAGACTTTATGCCCAAGAATGATGCCTTGCTACACCATGAAGTGACATTTTTCCCAATTGAGCACCAAATTAGTTTCAACACACCTTTTTGAGCACCGAACGAAGATTATTCAAACATTCATCAAACGAATGTCCAAAGACGGAGAACTCTTCCATGAACACTTCGACATTATTTCCAATCATATCAGAGAATATAGCCATCATGCATCTCTGAAAAGTGGCAGGTGCACCACAAATGCCAAACAAAACTCTGCGAAAAGCAAATGTGCCAAATGGACAAGGGAAAGTAGTCTTTTTCTTGATCTTCTAGTGCAATGAAAATATGATTGTAACCCGAATATCCATCCAGAAGACAATAATAGTCATGACCAACCAACCTGTCAAGCATCTAATCAATAAATGGAAGAGGGAAGTGATCCTTCCTTGTGGCTTTGTTCAACTTTCTGTAATCCATGCATACCCTCCATCCTGTGACTGTTCGAGTGGGGATGAGCTCATTCTTCTTATTTGCTACCACAGTAATACCTCCTTTCTTAGGTACACATTGCACGGGGCTCACCCAAGAACTGTGTAATAACCCCAAAAATTTTGAACTTTTTGTAACCCTTATAAATAGTGATTTTGCCTATTATGCTGAATAAAAAAACTTTTCATACCACACTATGTAGGGGTTCTTTTATTGATCTTCTGAGATATTATTAGTACTCTATGTGGTATATAAGTGTATGTAAAGATCGTCAGAATCCAAATTCGAACACTTTTTTCCCGAAAATCCACCAGATACCGAAAGAATTGAGTATAAGGTAACAGGATAAAAAGGATTTAAATTCAAGGATTATAAGAGAGGATTATAAAAGGAATATAATGTATTGAGAAAGGTTAAGGAAACCCAAGTAATAAGATCCCGGGTATGATCCCTCAAAAGATAAACGAAAACGAAAGTTAAGCGAACCGTATAGCAGATCAGCGGTCATTAGCCAAGTAATTAGGAGCTAATCAAAGAGGTTAGTGATGATGATGTCATCAAACCAATAAGAAGAGGGCAAGCATGGGAAGATGACATAAGGATGATGACCTAAGCATGACCAAAAAGGAAGGAAGGTTGGTTGATTTTAAACCACACAAAAATCACCATGGTTAAAAAGTAATAAATTAAAACAAAAGGAAAAAACAACCAACAAATAAATCTCAACTTCAAAAAGCACAAAACACTCCATATTTCAAGAAAAGCTCTCGGCTTTCAAGGAAAAAGAAAGGAAGAAAAACTCAAATCCCAGTTCCAAGCTTTGTTAATTAGTGAGGTAATTATCTAAGGTCCCTTGTACATAGATATGGATATCCTATAAGTTTAAGCTTCAAATTCATTCACAATCTCTTCCTATAATTCATGGAAGAAGAGGCTTAATAGTGTTTTTCAAGAACTTGAAATTTTGTTCTTGAGTTTTTGTTTAGATTAAGCTTTGGTAAGGACTTTCAAGGGTGATTCCAAGCTCCTTAGTTACTTTTACTCACCAAGGAAGGTATAATCTCATACCCTAGCCCTACTTTTGTATATTTAGAGTTTTTGTGTTTGGTATGGTTCATGAGAAGCTTGATTATTGTGTATTTAGAGATGGGTTGGTTTTATGATGTGTTTCGAGTTGTAAATCTTGATGATTAGTTAAAGAACTTAAGTAAGCTTTTAGTTCATGATTGGGAAGTAGTATAAATTGGAAATATTGAGTTTTTGGGGCTGTTATAGCATTGTATGGATGGAGTTTGGTTGTATGGTTGAATTGTGGTTGATTTGTGATTGATTTGGAGTAGGGTAAAAATTTGGTAATCGCGTAAACACAGTCGTCATAATGCCCGATTTACTTTAGACTGTTTTTGTTCTTAACATCAGGACCCGAGAACTCACTGTTAGCTTTTGACCATTGCCATGATTAGATAGTTCATGTTAGGAGCTTCATTTTGATATGTGGTTCATTTGAATCCGATGTACGGTTTAGGAGAAACGACCATTTTAAGTAACGGCGCTTCGCGACCGAACCATTACCCCTCGTCTTACTTTGAAACATTGGTTAAAGACCTTAAATGACTAATTGGAGTATGAAACATTTATGTAAAGTGGATTAGGCAGTTGGTAAGGTACTCGCAAAAGAATTGCCTAAAAACTGTTAATGGTTAATTTATTAAAAATGGTGGAGCCGAGGGTACTCGAGCGACTTAAGTGAATCCTTAAGCACAAAAGCGAACGTTAGGGTCTAATTGGTTAAAGTATAGATTCATAAGCGACTTTGGTTTAATTCCAACTTATATGTTGTTTATAGGTTACCAGACTCGTCCCAAGCCTTTTATCACCCCCAGTCGCTCAGGCAAGTTTTCTACCCGTTATACTGTTGTTGTGATGTATATATGTATATGCATTATCTTGTGATAGATGCATGTTGGTTAATTAGCAAATTTTGCGATATATTGAAGCATGCTGATATGGTATATATATGCATGTCTGTTTCATAATCTGGTTATCTATCTGTTGATTTCAATGCTTATAGTTGCATAATACCTATGCTAGAGATAAGCAGTAGTTGCGTATACCCTAAGTATAAGGGATCCAAAGGTGAACATTTTCTAAAAACCGGGAGTCGATGTTCCCGAGTATAACATATATATATATATATATTTATATATATATAAGATATAGTTTTCAAAACTATTAATCGAATAAAATTTAGTCGATAACTTTATTTTATTTAATGAATATTATTTAAATATTCATTCGAGGACTTATGACTCCGTTTATTCTATTTAATGAATATTATTTTGAATATTCATTCGAGGACTTATGACTCCGTTTATTCTATTTAATGAATATTATTTGAATATTCATTTGAGGACTTATGACTCCGATTATTTACTAATTAATATTCTTTATTTTATTAAAGAATAATGTGTCAATAATCAAACATATTTTTGATTATTCAAATAAAGATAGTACTTTCGTGTAAGTATATCTTTGGTTATTTAATATTCATTTCAAGTATGAGTTTAAAACTTCTACTTCAAATTATTTATATAGAGATTATCCTTATGGTAATATTGTTTAAATAATAATATTCATATATTTTCTAATATATCGGGACTGATTTATGTCATTAAATCAGCATTACTCCAAACATTCTTAAAAGTGTTTTCGAGTCTTCAAAATGATTTTTAAAAGTTAGGGCGGATCCCAAAACCCATTTTTATATTTAAGATATTCCTTTCGAAGGGGATTTAAATACTCGTTCAAAACCTGAGGGATCCGGCTCTGTGGTGTATTTTATATTCGCAACAAGGTTGCTGTGTTAACAAAAGAGTTTTTGATTACTTACCCAACACTCGGGAAGTAAAATTTTGGGAACAAGTTAATCCATTAACAGGCATCGCCTGGGAAATATCGGTGAGTTTTCCTTTCCAATTAGATACGACTTCGTAGTGGAGCCGTATCAACAAGTTTCTACTTGGGGAAAGGGAGAACGAGCTTTACGTTTCAGGGTCATGGATTTCATCTGAACTAGGAGTGGCGTAAGTGGTCGAGTGGCGCCGGCCCAGCCTTATTATATTAGCCTAAATGGCCTGGAAGTTCTGCTAAGACGGTCCATTCCTTAGGAGTCCAGTGTTCGGTTGACAAGTAAATCCGACATGTTCTCCACTACATGTAGAAAATGGTGGGGTTGCACTACTACGACTGATCATCGTAAGTGGTCTTCCTGGCACGGCAAACTCCCGTAATGAGTTCATCATCCAGTTGGATATTTCTGCAACACTACCCGGAGCATTTCGGTCGAAAGGCTATGAATGGGTGGTTGCCGAAGCATTGACAGGGTTAAGCAATTATAATGGTGTTTCCATCAAATGAAGTATCTCGTAACTTCATTTCATTCAATAATATTTCAAAGATTGGATCTATTCGAGTCTTAACTTGTGGTCTCATCTATGGGATGAACTTTCGAAACTGTTTATACCTTGAACGGTGGTGGTTCAAGTAGTATTCGGAAAAGATATAAGTATATTGGAGTATCTTGTAACTTCATCTTTTCAACTTATATCCAGTTAATGATTATCTTATGAATGACAAAGATTTTCAGAAAAACGTTGAGACAAGGTTAGATATATGAGATCACCTTGCAACGATATTTTTATATAGTTATATACTGGAACTCTGTGTATATTATACATGTCATAGGATTTCAAAGATTGTGAAAAGTATATATGTATATATATACTGAATATTTTGTGACTTGGTCGCGTTAAGATATCAACTTGGTTCATTTCTTCTTGACCAAGACTTTCATGAATACTATGAGAATGCTCATATATTGTTAATTATTATACATACTATTTCGATGGGCTTGTTGCTCACCCTTGCTTTCTTCTTTCATCACACAACGACAGATAGAAAAGATGAACAGGACTAAGCTTCCAATTCGCAAGCGGTTAGGAAACGTTCCGTGGTTTTCTGGAAGCGTTGATGCCGCCGTAGCTGAGGGAGGAACTATCAATAGACTAGGCTTTCAGCTATTGATGAACCAGTCTTATGTATATTATGAATTGTAATAATGGCAAAGAATATGTAAATTATTCAGAAACCCTTTTGAGGTGAAATGGATTACAATTATGGAGTAAAATGACTTGTGTTATTTTTTGTATTCATCTCTGAGACTATAACTTGTGGTGTGTGTGTGTATATTGTGGGGTCATAGAACGCAGTAGTTGGTTGATTGTTAAGGTTAAGTATTATTAAAGGAAATGGAACTCGTGAAACCAGAATCCCCGACCCCGAATTTGGGGGTGTTACAGAAATGGTATCAGAGCCAAGCGTTATAAACCTCAGAGATGATGTGGCGTTATGATAATAAGTTCACTAAGATAACAAGAACTCTTGCCAAGTTCATAGTCGGGCTACCTAATGTAGTACTGACAGTTAAAACCCTTATGGGAACCCTTATAAATATCGTGGTAGTAACATAGTTCGTTATCATATAGGGCAGTGGGGCACCGAACCCTGAGGTTCAGGAGCATCAACATGAGGATGTTTTATTACATGTTGGAGATCAAATTGTGAATCCGATAGAGTACCCTAGCGAGGGACCGGATGAGATTCATGTTGGGAATGTTGCAGTTGACGATGTTATCCCAGAAGGGATTGTTCCTGAGGAGGATCTCGTGGAGGGTCCTGACGGGAATAAAGAGAGGATTGCTGAGGAATTGATGACCGTAGTCAGGGCGACTACTAGAGCTAGAATGGCCACGAGGGTGGCACTAGAGGATGAAGAGTTACCAAGGGCACAAAGGATAATGAGGGCAGAAGGAGTGGGGCCTTCTACGGCACCAATTATACCAGTATCAAACCCTCTTCCAGAGGTTCCTGTAGACATCCATGAGGTTCCACCAATTCCTGTTCCCTCCCCTATACAGAGCCCAGCACCTATTGAGGAAATGCCACCTTTGTCTCCTGCACCATTGTCACCCGATACCGTGCTTGGTTATCCATTTGGATCTCCTGGGTCTGCACCACCTGCACCCCATTGACTCCTAGATGCTACCACTCAGGCTTCTCTTATCGCCGATTATTATATGACTTTGGGTGGCCTGTCTGAGGCCCATAATGTTAGGAGTGATCTGTTGGATCGACTTACTGCACCGAGGATTGAGGGCGGGGTACTTCCGGCAGGACTAGCTTATAGCATGGAAAGGATTGAGGCTACCACCCGTGTTACAGCTAAAGGCCATCTTGAGGGTCAGATTGATCCAGCTCTACTTGCAACTATCTTAGACCTCATCACCGCTTTAATGGAGCAGGTTAGGGATGTCGTGCGTGCCCGCATTTCTTGATCCATATTAGTGTGCAGAGTCTGAGCAATCTGACAAGAATTTCATGCAGCACCGCTTTTGGAGGATTAGCCTAAGTTATAAATGATTAGTTTTAATGACTAGATGATTATCTATGGTAGTACTTTTGGGATAGAAGCGATCAGCTCAAATGATGTAATTCTCTTTAATGCATTTAGTTGTTGTACCCTCGAACAAATGGTTAAGTATATATTAGTTAATTTCAGTTCAGATCAGTTTGTTTGTGATAAGTTCATATTGTTAATTGCGCTGTGAACACTTAAGAAAGTGTCATGAAGTTTATAGAACTTGAGAATTCATAATTTGCAATCATGCAAGGACTGAACGAGGGAAAGATTTAAGCAAAGTAAGTAAGACAAATATCCAGAGATTCCCAAAATTTTTCCAAGCATTATGCCCCCACGAGGAATAAGATTAGGGGCAAACCTTAAATGTGATAATCAGGGAGGTCGTAATTAAGATATAAGGAACCCAGAATATAATGAAGTGGAAAATAAGGATTTCAAATTAAAAGATGACCCAATTATGGGAAGTAGGAAGAAATATTTAGACTGAGAAAACAGAAGTCAAGCAAGATAGGAAGAACTAGGATGGTACTCCTATTGGGCAATCCATGGACCTGCCTAAAACAAAACTTATACTTTTACCCCTAACCACCACCTTGAGGAAACAATGTGGTGTGAAATTCTTTCAGGACCTTTAAGTCGCTAAGCTCTCAGAGTTCCAAGAAAATAGCTGACCCAGTCGAGGCAAGAGCCTGGCTAAAGGAAATACAGGAATCATTTGAGATTCTAAATGATTGACGAATCACAAAAGACTGTTTCTGTCACTTACCCTCCTAAGAGAGAGACCACCCGCTGGTGAAAGACCTAGAAAGGCACGGAATAAGAGGTTATGATAAACTGATTAAAGTTCAATCAATTGTTTTCGAGAAAGTAAATCCCACGATTATGGAGATAGTGTAAAAGCTTTAAGAGCCTGAACAAAGGCGGACAAATATGATGAATTATGAATCTAAGATTGTAAAAGTTGTCAAGATTCGTCTAGAGGACAAGAATCCCAGAATGACGTGATGTTTGAAGTCAATGATTAGTGGGTTCGTGAAATGATTGTAAGAGAAAGGAAAAAAAGAAACTGAAGTGGAAAGGAATATAAAGGCAATAGAGTTGGAGGAATGATAAGGGAGTTAGATACGAGGAAACCCTAAAGACTCGTAGCAATATAAATAGAAAAGTATGTAATCGTCAGGATGAGAGTGATTCACCATGAGTTAAAGCTGATGGATGAAGGCATGAAAGATACATATATTTTATCCCCTTTAAGTTGGGAGGATTCGAGGAAACCTTGAGATAGTCCGAAGGATAAACAAGGAGACACAGATAGACTGAGGAGACAAGAAAGTAAGAAATTAGGAAAATTTGATGAAGGAAGTGACCTTCAAAAATGTGAAGTGAAAGACCGATGGCTTGATACCCATAAAGGGAGATGCCAGGTATGAAAGATATCCCAACATTGAGATGACTGTTGAGATAAACAACAAAACTAAATAAGGATTTATTAAGAAGAAGTTCACGTTGAACACAACCAATATCTTCTAGAACATCCCTGTTATCATTACTAAATCAGGCAAGAAAAATGGATAACCGTTGTTATCTTTTGGAGGCCATATTGATTTACCTCATTTTGAATACAGATGTTATTGTGAAATTAGGCATATACTATCGAGATGGGAATCATTGAATAAGACACCCTTATCAGGGATACATGACTTGATTTATCTATGGAAGGATGCAAGTACCTTTTAAAAAAAGGATGGAATTAAGGATGGAACCTCGATAACTTGAGATGAATCCTAGGGGAATGCATAAAGGTTGGCATTCCACCCTTAATAGGGACAACATGAGTTTTGACAGTATGAATTGGAAAGGATCAAGGTAGCAACAACCTTTAAAGATCAGTAGAGAAAATTTTTAGAAGTACATAGACAATGGTTCTAGTATTAGTAAATGGTATTTTGATATGCCCTGTATCTAGGGAATACAGGAGGAACGATTCAAGAATAACCTTAGAGGTTTTACAAGGAGAAAGGTAATATTCAAAATTCTCAAGAATAGAAATTTTGATAAAGGAAATATGACGTAATAAAAATAATGCCAAGTGGGGCACATGTTAGACCATGAGAAAGTATAGATTGAACCCAACGAAGGTCAAGAATGGTGAAAACAAGAAGGACCCAAGATAAGAGACGTCCTAAGTATGATCGAGAGTCAGTCGTGACAATGATTAACCTCTAAAGACTGAGGCAATAACTTATGGAAAAATGGTGGTATTTTTTTTTACTCATCAGATTTTAAGGAAAACATCTTCACACAAGCAGTGATTGGAAATGAGGTAGAAAATTTAGTTGGAGATCGTTCAAACGACATTGATTGTAAGGAAATTTTACTATCAGGAAAGGCCAAAGAGGTGGCCGACACTTTAAGTGTAAGAGAGCAATTATAGGCGCTCGTGCCAGAGGAATACAGTGATGATGGTTGAAGCCATAAAGGTTATATTATGGTTTGGAAGATTGACATTCCTTCTGATGACTGTGCAATACCCAACCGTAATAGTAGTTTGGTAAAGGTTTAATTCATATAATCGCCATGAGCGGGCTATCTATCTTAGAAGGTACTATCTTGAGATAAGCCAGGACCATGTTACGAAATGACTAAATGAACCTTTGAGATGCATGTCTCCCAATAAAGACATATGATTAAGAATGGTATTAACCTGCTATCGTTGCCTTCATTGAAACTCTTCTGCAATTTTATCTGCTTCATGTCATATGTACGTCAAGTTCAGGAGTGTTCTTCATGAATCATGAATGGTGATTATGTTACCTCCTTAGAAGAATTTGATACGAGATGTATGGACTCCGTATGGTTAGCTATTAAGACTTCATGGAAAATGAATGACTACAGTAGGTCAACGGTGGACCCTAGTAGTGTAGGAATGATTCTGCGGGTAATGAGCCGATTAATTACAACCGTGAGAGTTGTATTGGAATGGATGTTGAGATTAAGTACCACTAATCGGGTTGTGTTGATGTATAAGTTATCATTGATAGACTAATTAAGTCGATTATCTACCTATTGAATACTTATTCCTTCTTATCAATAGAGAGTCGTATTACTATACGAGGAAGGTTGTAGTGCAAGCATAGAATTCTAGTAACGGTGATGTCTAAAATGAAATCCCAGATTCGATTTTTGATGTCGAGGGAGTTTCAAAGGTGATTGTGTATAAGCTCGAGCAAGAGCATGGGTCCATAGAATGATGGATGGAATAGTAAATATTTAAGCATGTGAAATGCGATGCTATTATATTTGATGTGGATTTATATACATATATGTTTTGTTCTCCTATGTTAAACCTCTATAGTTCAGAGGTAGATTCCAATCCAGATATTTTGTGGCAGTATATTTTATATATATACAATTCTCTTCCATTCGTTCTTTTCTCTTCTTTTCATTTCATGTAAGCTGAGAAGAACAACCCTTCCAGAAGGGGAGGTATTGCCAAATGACTATCTATCTGTGTGATAGAAGCCTAGTAGGATACCATATGTTGTTTAATTGCTTGTCAAGTACTAAAGGATGGCCACCTTCTGTACTAACTATGCGATATAACAAGTGTTCATGATCATAGTGATCTCTCAATAAATTCTTTTACTTCTATATGATTGATCAAACTTTGGAAAAGAGAAACAGCTGAAAAAGGAGTAGTAATGTTATGGTGGTATTCGAAATAGAAACACGTTCGTGATACTAAGGTTGACGTGGTTATTAAAAGGTTATAGAACGCTAACGAGCAAAAGTGTAACCAGTATAGTATTATGTACGGAGGATATTAATGACTACGAACTGGAAAAGAATGGGTATTGAGGAGCAAAAGCTATAATGCTAGAAGCTATGATGAGAGTCTGTGCAATAGACTTGAAAGAATTTGAAATGATCAATTAACACGGATTGAGTTTTCTTACGAAAATAGATCAGATGTCATTATCGAGATATCGCCTTATAAGATCCTTGAGGGAAGACAATGTCAATCTCCCTTATGATATGATGATGTTGCAGAGCGCAAGATGCTTAGACCAGCAGTGGTCCAAAGGACCAAGGATATAATAGATTTAATTAGAGGACGGCTGGTAGTAGCCCAAGATGGACACACTAAGTATGTTGATTTGACACGAAATAACAAGGAGTAGGAAGTAGGGAACTTAGTGCTGTTATATATATTTCCTTGGAAATGATGGATGAGGTTCAGTTAGAAAGGAAAGCTAAGCCCACGATTTGTTGGACCCTTGAATATATTAAGACATATTGGGAAGTTATCAAACGAACTAGCCCTACCCACGAACCTGCAACAAGTTTGTAATGAGGTCCACGTATCAATGTTAAGGAAGTGTAATTCGGATGCCAGAAAAATAGGGGCATATGAGCGCATAGACATGCAACCAGACGTAACCTATATGGAGCAACCGGGAAGGGTTATAGATCGAAAAGGAACTAGTGCTTAGGAGAAGTGTTATCAAACTAGGCAGAGTTTAGTGGTAGAACCACAATGTGGGAAAATTGACTTGAGAGTTAGAAGGCGCAATGCTAGAAAAGTACCCCCATTTGTTTTTCTATCTGATTCCGGGATGGAATCCTTTTAAGGAGGGGAGACTATAATAACCCCAAAAATTTTGAACTTTTTGTAACCCTTATGAATAGTGATTTTGCTGATTATGCTGAATAAGAAAACTTTTCATACCACACTGTGTAGGGGTTCTTTTATTGATCTTCTGAGATATTATTAGTACTCTATGTGGTATATAAGTGTATGTAAAGATCGTCAGAATCCAAATTCGAACACTTTAATTTTTCCCGAAAATCCACCAGATACCGAAAGAATTGAGTATAAGGTAACAGGATAAAAAGGATTTAAATTCAAGGATTATAAGAGAGGATCATAAAAGGAATATAATGTATTGAGAAAGGTTAAGGAAACCCAAGTAATAAGATCCCGGGTATGATCCCTCAAACGATAAACGAAAATAAAAGTTAAGCGAACCGTATAGCAGATCAGCGGTCATTAGGCAAGTAATTAGGAGCTAATCAAAGAGGTTAGTGATGATGATGTCATCAAACCAATAAGAAGAGGACAAGCATGGGAAGATGACATAAGAATGATGACCTAAGCATGACCAAAAAGGAAGGAAGGTTGGTTGATTTTAAACCACACAAAAATCACCATGGTTAAAAAGTAATAAATTAAAACAGAAGGCAAAAACAACCAACAAACAAATCACAACTTCAAAAAGCACAAAACACTCCATATTTCAAGAAAAGCTCTAGGCTTTCAAGGAAAAAAAAAGGAAGAAAAACTCAAATCCTAGTTCCAAACTTTGTTAATTAGTGAGGTAATTATCTAAAGTCCCTTGTACATAGATATGGATATCCTATAAGTTTAAGCTTCAAATTCCTTCACAATCTCTTCCTATAATTCATGTAAGAAGAGGGTGAATAGTGTTTTTCAAGAACTTGAAATTTTGTTCTTGAGTTTTTGTTTAGATTAAGCTTTGGTAAGGACTTTCAAGGGTGATTCCAAGCTCCTTAGTTACTTTTACTCACCAAGGAAGGTATAATCTCATACCCTACCCCGATTTACTTTAGACTATTTTTGTTCTTAACATAAGGACCCGAGAACTCACTGTTAGGTTTTGACCATTGCCATGATTAGATAGTTCATGTTACGAGCTTCGTTTTGATTTGTGGTTCATTTGAATCCGATGTACGGTTTAGGAGAAACGACCGTTTTAAGTAACGGCGCTTCGCGACCGAACCATTACCCCTCGCCTTACTTTGAAACATTGGTTAAAGACCTTAAATGACTAATTGGAGTATGAAACATTTATGTAAAGTGGATTAGGCAGTTGGTAAGGTACTCGCGAAAGAATCGCCTTAAAACTCTTAATGGTTAATTTATTAAAAATGGTGGAGCCGGGGGTACTCGAGCGACTTAAGTGAATCGTTAAGCACAAAAGCGAACGTTAGGGTCTAATTGGTTAAAGTATAGATTCATAAGCGACTTTGGTTTAATTACAACTTATATGTTGTTTATAGGTTACCAGACTCGTCCCAAGCCTTTTATCACCCCCAGTCGCTCAGGCAAGTTTTCTACCCGTTATACTGTTGTTGTGATGTATATATGTATATGCATTATCTTGTGATAGATGCATGTTGGTTAATTAGCAAATTTTGTGATACATTGAAGCATGCTGATATGGTATATATATGCATGTCTATTTCATAATCTGGTTATCTATCTGTTGATTTCAATGCTTATAGTTGCATAATACCTATGCTAGAGATAAGCAGTAGTTGCGTATACCCTTAGTATAAGGGACCCAAAGGTGAACATTTTCTAAAACCGGGAGTCGATGTTCTCGAGTATAACATATATATATATATTTATATATATATATATAAGATATAGTTTTCAAAACTATTAATCGAATAAGGTTTAGTCGATAACTTTATTGATTTAATGAATATTATTTAAATATTCATTCGAGGACTTATGACTCCGTTTATTCTATTTAATGAATATTATTTTGAATATTCATTCGAGGACTTATGACTCCGTTTATTCTATTTAATGAATATTATTTGAATATTCATTTGAGGACTTATGACTCCGATTATTTACTAATTAATATTCTTTATTTTATTAAAGAATAATATGTCGATAATCAAACTTATTTTTTATTATTCAAATAAAGATAGTACTTTCGTATAAGTATATCTTTGGTTATTTAATATTAATTTCAAGTATGAGTTTAAAACTTCTTGTTATTCCCAGTGGACTAACAATGAGATTTACAGAAGGGGGGTTGAATGTAAATCTCAAAAGTTTTTCAAGTTTTGAGCAGTTTATAAGGCTAAGTGTTTTAATGAACAAGTGTGTGTGAATTGCTTGAAGCTAATACAGACATATATATATATTCAAACACAAATGTAAGGAACACAAAGAACTTAAAAACTTTTCTGGTGGATTTGTTGTTCCAATAGAGATGTGTTATTTCAGAAAATCTGTGATTCAAAGAATTAAATCACAGCTGCGTCCTAGTACAAACTAGATGATTTTCTCTCTGGATTTTTCTAAGAAGCTCTGGAAAATTTACCATCTAATTACTAGCTTCTACTTGGTTTATATATCACCAAGTTTACAAGTGAAGACAAAACTGTATAATACAATTAAAAGATTCTTCTCATGTTTCTTCTTCATTTCTCTATCCAATGCAATTTAGGTTTAGCTGTGAATCTTTGAATACTTCCTTGTTTGCACCAGAATGGAAATGCTGCATTTTCTTGATTCCTCCTAGAGGCTGCCACATTCCAGTTTGTCTCTGTTAACCCATGTGCCTCTGTCAGCTTATGAATTGTCACTATCAACTGCTATTGAACTAAGCATCCGTTGAAGCTTTCATCCGTTGATGCTTTATCCGTTGAAGCTTTATCCGTTGATGCATTAGCAGTTGAAGCTTTATCCGTTGAAGCACTCATCCGTTGATGGATGTTATCCGTTGAAGCTTTAGAGACATCCGTTGAAGCTTTGTTTCTCATCCGTTGAAGGTCTTTAATATCAGTTGAAACTACTTCACTTATACAAAATTACAAGGCATGAAATATTTACAATTAGCCCTCCTATTTGCACATCCACTAGTAGTCAACATGACTGATAATTTTCCACAACATCTAAGAATTACAACTTAAATACAGAGAATGAAATGTGCTACAATACTAAACTTATTTCTAAGTAAAGCTACTCCTTTAACGGATAGCCAGAATGGTCTTATCCATTGAGGCTACAAACACTAGATTTCTACTTAAGTGTTTTGTTTAACTTATCATCAAACTAATACACATATTCTTAACAATCTCCCCCTATTTATGTCTACTAGAACTGTAGGCATAAATTTGGGTTTAACTTGATGATAACAAAATACTTAACAAACATATGAACTGAAATAAAGTAGAAATTCAAAAGTGCTGCAAAAGTGTGTATACTGAGATAGAATTGAAGAATTACATTGTTTCCAAGGGTGCTCCTTTAGCCTGAGCAGATTAATTCCTTTTCTTTTGATCCCTTGTTTTCTTCCCTAGCCTCCTGTCATTCTCCTCTATTTGGAGTTGGAGTTGTCTGTAGAATTCAGCTTCATCTTCTTCATTGATGTCTAACTTAGATTGCATATCCTTGAGAGTTTCATTACTGGCAATCTTGAGCTAATCTTCAAGTCTGAAAAATCTTCTGACTCCTTTATTGTCTCTGGACTCCATCAACCAATGAGGTGATTTATGAACTGTAATTCCTCTCTCTGGGATGAGTAATGTTCTAGGCAAGGCATTGGGCTCCCACCAAGTTTTCCTTATGCTGGCAATCTTATTGAGAATCTCAGTTTTGGCAGTCCTGGTAAAGCCAGAATCCCTTTTTATAGCTGAGTAGACTCTAACCAAGGTAGAATAGCCTTCATTCAGAATTCTGTAAAGAGGCCAAGTCCTTTCCCCACTTCCCTTATATTTGAACACTAGTCTTTCTGGAAGCTGTCTGTAGGCATCTATTCCCCTTACTTCCTCCAGCTTATCCAGATAGAGTTCAATGTCTGTAAATTCCTTTATGTCACAAATGTGAACATAATCATCCTTTGAGGCTTGTGGCTTAGGCTTAGGCTTCTGAGTGAATTTGATTGAGGTTAGAGGAGGTGTTGATTTGATTTTTCTTTTCTGTTTCTTTGATGGTGGAGAAGTGGTTAAGAAAGTGGGAAATTTTATGGTGTCTCAATCAATTGGTTCCTCCTTAGGAGTGATTGTTTCACCATGGATGTTTATGAAGGAGTCAGGCATAATGGGTTCAGGAATAGAAGGTAGTGGTTTGGATTTTGATTGGGTTTCTTCAGTTTCATCTACAATCTTCCTTTTTGCATTGGCCTTCTTTCTGTTCCCTTTCTACCATTCCTTTCTTTCTAACTTCTTTCTTCCACATCATCACTAAGCATGTCCCCCATACCTACATTTTCACCCTTGTCTTCAATTTCTTTCTTTTCTTCAGCTTGACTTGACTTTAGCTGTTTTTCAAGCTTTGCTTGTGCTCTTTTGTCAGCCTTTAGCTTTTTAGCTTCTTCCTTCAACCTTCTGGCTTCTTCCCTCTTGGCTATTGAGAATTTGGGATGTCCTTGTATCACACAGATACTCTTTCCCTCTCTAAAGATAATAGCCATGTTCATTCTTTCAACCACATCCTTGGTCTCCTTGTGCTTTATGATATTACCACCCAAAACCTTGTCTTCATCAGGCTTTGGAAGAGGAAAATCCACTCCTTTCAACTGAGCAAGGCTTAGAGGGTTCTTTGTAGAGTCCTTATTGGATCTGTTGTTGGGCTTGAGAACCATAGGTTTCAGATTCTTGGAAAAAGTCTCTCCAACCTTATTCCTCCTTACTGGCTTGAGCTCCATAATGATTGGCTCCACCTTTGTGATATGCTTCACAGATTGTGATTTTGAAGTTGTAGAACCAAAAATTTGTTGCATCCTTTCATCAATTCTCCTCCTTTGCTCTTTGACTTTCATCTCAGCTGCTGTTATCTGGATTAGATCAATTCCATCAAGCTTTCCTTTGATTTGAAGTGTTGGAGAAGTGGTGATGACAGGAACTAGCACTTTAGATATTTGAACTTTTGTTGATGGCTCTCCTTCCCTTTCCCCTTTATTCTCCCCCTTTTTGTTATCATCAAGGGTAGGGGTCAAGCCTTGTGCTTTTGCCAGCTGCAATAGTAGACTTGTCTGAGATTATTGATTTTGAAGAATGATGACCACAGAGTTTTCAATGACTTGAACTCTGTTCTCCAACTTGGCCAGTCTCTTGTCAGCATCAGATTCTCTCCTCAATCTCAGCAGCAAATCTTGCATTGTACCATAAGGCATAACTGAATCCAACTTCTCAGAATTGTAGGATTTCAGATCAGCAATATCCTTTTTGAGTTCATCCACACTCAAGTTCTGTCTGATGTGCTGCAACTGCAAGAGATGCAGAGAGTCTAGATGAGCTTGAAGAATAGCCTTGGTACCAGCATCTGAAGTGTCCTGAAGGGCCTTTTGAATAGCCATAACCTGCTTGACCAAAGCTACACCAAACTGTCCTGGTGTAGATTTCTTTGTCCATGCCCATTCAGGTAAATGTGGGACAGAACTTGGGCCTGCATCTCCCCCTAAGTTCATGCTCCCATCCAAAGAAATAGAGTCATCATCAGTAGAATTTACTTCAAATTCTTCAGATGGCTCACCAGCTTGAGAATGCATCCTATTAACAGCAGCTTTATCTCTTTGAAGAGATTTTGAAGTGTGCACTATGTTCAAAGTCTGCTCTGCCTCCACATTGCCCTGAGCAGCCAACAGTTGATAGGCTGAAACATGATGAGTAAAAGTATCAGCATCCAAGGAAATGTTATCAATTTCAGCTTTGTAATGTTGCTAAAATTGTCTTCCCTTTTCAGCATCATCCACAATCATTGACTCACTAGCAATGGCTGGATCCACCCTTATACCTTATGTACCTGCTTTTCTCTATATTTTTGCATCAGGGGCTCCCCCTGTCTCACACACACCCTCACACCCTCACCCTCACCTACTAAGGTGGCACTCCCCTCACTCACTTTTGCCATGCTGGAAGAAATAGCATGCATATTTTGACTCTCAACCTCTCCTTTTGCCTGGGAGCAACCCAGCCTCTCACTCAAATTATCACTCCCTTCCCTCAATCCTAGAAGTGATTGTACATTAACCATGTCTTCTACACTTGGAATTGATTCAGTTATATGTGTAGAGACCATCAACGGATAGGGAGTATCCGTTGAAGTGGAAACTGATGATATCAATGGATAACTATTGTTAAGCTTATCCGTCGAAGAACAACCACTTTTCAACGGATGAGAGATATCCGTTGAAGAAGGAAAAGATGTAGATATTGAAAGTGACATAATTGTTGAATCTATGTGAATTGATTTTAAGTGAGGTGACACAGATTCTTCAACTAAGTCTGAAAGAATTGGCTGAAGATCCAACAAATCATCTAAAAGATGATGATCACCAGGATTTGAGTGGGGCTCCTCCCTGTGTTTTAAAGAGGGAGAATCAGGAATTGATGTGAATATCATATCCACATCCAGAGATGGTGATGGAGAATTTGGTGATTGATGTGTGTCTATTATGAGAGAATGGGGCTGTGACTCCACATTTGCTGGAGCCACATCAAGCTGAATTTGAGAAGGCAAAGATACAGGTGGATGTATATATGCAGTGTGTGCCCCCTGTGTTGAAACTAGGGTTTTAGCCTTCTTTCTTCTTGAAAAGGCTTTGATAGGTGAATGTGTGGCTTCAGTGTCCCTCCCTCTTTTGTTCTGTGTCCCTGGTTGGGGACTATTTTCAATAGCTGCATCATTTTGGGAGGATGCAACTAGGGATGTGTTTGACTCCTTTTGAACCACCACAGACTTTTGAGAAACTGTGGCTTGGCTGGCTAGGGTACCACTCACCTCTCCCACCTTATCCTGAGGGGTTTCTTGATGTTCACCCCTCCCCTCACCACTCACACCCTGTTCACTCCCTTCAGGGTTTATGGTAGTTGTTACAACTGTTGTCTTTTGAGAAACAACAGAGGTGGTTTTCTTTGACTTGTGTTTTGGAATTTTAGTTTTGGTGGCTTTGGTAGGAATCTATTAGGACAAAGACAAAGAAACAACAGGGTTGGAAGATGTAGGAGTTGCAGAAGTATTTACCTCACTTACCTGAGGTGCATTCAGTATTGGTAAATATACCAATGGCACCTGGCTGTTGAGGTTAATTCTCAAAAGGTCTGCAAGGACCCTTTTCTCTTGTGCCCAGCATTTGAGTTTATTGCTCTCATTATTTATGATCAAACCTTCAGCAACATGGTTAGCCAATAACATAAAGAATCTAGCATAGTAGATGTTATGAGGTCTATTAGCTTTGTTACCTAACCTGGAACCTAATTCTAGCATGACATAGTTGCTAAAATTAAAGTACCTATCAGAAACTAGCATATAAATCATATTAACAAGAGATGAAGTTATGGCATCAAAATTGCTAATCTTCCTAGAGAAAACCTTGATAAAGACATCTCCAAGAAAACTCCATTCTTTCCTAAGGCCCTTCCTTCTAATGCTCCCTAAACTAGCAGAATTAAAAGAATAGCCTATGGAATCTAACATAGCAGATACATCATTATCAGTGTGTGGTGTCATGGCATTATTCTCAGGTAACTTAAAGCAAGACTGTATATCATCACAGTTAATACAGTAATCCTTACCTTTGAGAGAGAAAGTAATGGTCATATATGTGGAGTTAAACTATGCAGTTGTCCAAATCTCCTCAATTACCACACAATAGATAGTTGGGGCTTCCAGCATTGCATAGCTTAGTTTGCAGTTCTTGATGAAGTCCATCATTTTGTGATAATCTGAGTGGGCTTCATTCTTTTCTACCAAGGCTACGAAATTGTTCTTTTCATAAACAAAGCCAGACTGAGACATAATCTTGACTACTGGTGCCATTGTTGTGAGTAGAGGTTGCAGAGAAAGATTGAGAGTTTTGGGAGAGAAAGAGAATAAAACTTGCGAGAAAGCGTAAAGTGAAAATAAGAATTCAAGGGGCTTTTATACTTTCTCGAATTAAAACGTAAATAAAATGATTAAATGATACTTTTAAGTAAATTACAACCGTTTGAGAATAAAGAAAATTGTAGAAATTCTGAAAACTGCCTTTAATACAAATACATACAACAATGTATATATGTATCAACGGTTAAGTTAAAGAATCAATGGCTGTGACTCACTTAAAGTAACTGATGTGACACTTCAACGGATGAGGTAAATAGTTATCCGTTGAAGATTAACACAATTTTTATCCGTTGAAGGATAAAATTACCAGAAATATATTTGTCTTTCAACGGATAATGAACATCCGTTGATAGAACAATTTTGGCTTTCAACGGATAGGGAATATCCATTGATAGAATAAACTTTACTTAAAGCCAACTTTGTTCTTGCCACAAATTCATTTCAGGCTTCAAAGTAGATTATAATGAGGACATGAATTTATGAATAATTGAGCATACGTAGCTCACTTACTAATCTTGTGAATGTTGATTCATCAAGTTGTTTGGTAAATATGTCTGCAATCTGCTTTTCACTTGGAACAAAATGAAGTTCCACTGTACCTTTCATCACATGTTCCCTTATGAAGTGGTAATTGATGTCAATGTGCTTGGTTCTTGAGTGCTGCACTGGATTTTCAGTAATGGCAATGGCACTTGTGTTGTCACAGAATATAGGAATTTTGTCAACAGTTAGTCCATAGACAAATAGTTGATTCCTCATCCACAGTATCTGTGCACAGCAACTACCAGCAGCAATGTACTCAGCTTCAGCTATTGATGTTGAAACAGAATTTTACTTCTTGCTGAACCATGACACAAGCTTATTCCTTAGAAATTGACAGGTGCCAGTTGTGTTTTTCCTGTCTATTTTGCAACCTGCATAATCTGCATCTGAGTAGCCAATTAGATCAAAACCAGATTCTCTAGGGTACCAAATTCCTAGATTTCGAGTCCCTTTGAGATATCTGAAAATCCTTTTAATAGCCACTACGTGAGACTCTTTAGGGTCAGCTTGAAATCTAGCACAGAGACATGTAGAAAACATTATATCAGGTCTACTAGTAGTTAAATATAAAAGTGAGCCAACCATGCCTCTATAACTTGAAATGTCTACAGACTTTTCAGCCTTGTTTAATTCAAGCTTGGAGGCAGTGGCCATGGGAGTTTTTGCAGATGAACAATCCATTAAGTCAAACTTCTTTAAAAGATCATAAATATATTTAGTTTGACTAATGAAAATTCCACCACTAACTTGTTTAACTTGTAAACCAAGAAAATAAGTTAGCTCTCCCATCATGCTCATTTCATATTTATTTTACATTAACTTAGCAAACTTTTTACAAAGCTTATCATCTGTAGAACCAAATATAATATCATCTACATAAATTTGAACAAGTATTGTAGAGCCATTAACATTTCTAAAGAAAAGAGTTTTGTCAACAGTACCTCTTGTGAAGTGATTATCTAGAAGAAATTTTGACAAAGTCTCATACCAGGCTCTAGGTGCTTGCTTTAGTCCATAGAGTGCTTTCAACAGATAATACACATAGTCTGGAAAATTTGGATCTTCAAATCCTGGAGGCTGGCTTACATAAACTTCTTCCTCCAATTCCCCATTCAGAAATGCACTCTTGACATCCATTTGATAGACCTTGAAATTGGCATGGGCTGCATAGGCTAGAAAGATTTTGATGGCTTCAAGTTTGGAAACTGGAGCAAATGTCTCATCAAAATCTATTCCCTCTTGTTGAGAATAGCCTTTAGCAACCAATCTGGCTTTATTCCTTATGACAATGCCATTTTCATCCATCTTGTTTCTGAATACCCATTTTATGTCAATAGAACTCTTGTTCTTTGGCTTGGGTACCAGCTTCCATACTTTGTTCCTTTCAAATTGGTTTAGCTCCTCTTGCATTGCTAAAATCCAATCTGGATCCAATAGAGCTTCTTCCACACTCTTAGGTTCATCCTATGATAGAAAGCTACTATACAGACATTCATCTTGAGTAGCCCTTGTTACGACCGGCATTTTCGTGTAATATTATTTATAGTTTTGGTATAATATTAATGTCGAAAGTAAATATGTTCAATGATTGCGCGTTTGTGTTAGTGAGAATTTCTGCATTATAAAATTTTTAAGTGTAGTACAAAATTTTTTTTTTTCAAAGTAAAAGTTTAATTATTTCCTTTATTTTTGATTTATAAGGAATATACTAAGCCTTGGAGAAATTTTCTTTCAAAAGATATTTTGTTCACAAATTTTGAAAGTGGTTTTATAAAATTTCTAAAAAATCCAAATTATTTTATGGTATAAATTTTATAATTTTTGAACTTTTATTTTATTATATAAAAATAAGTCTTTGAAAATCGTTGCTTGATAATTATCAAATTACAAGAATATCCTTGCATGAAAACTCTCTTCTATTTAACTAAAGGGCTAAAAAGGACAATTACAACCCCACTAACTCTCATCTTGCTAACCAAATTACTCCTTTGTCCTTGCATGCAAAATGGTCTTAGTATGTTGGAAGGTTAATCTTGTCAATTCTCATTTCCACTCACTTATTTCAATCAATCAAAATCATAAAAACCCAAAGTGCAAAGTGTTGTGATCATTCACCCCACTCCACACTCCACCCTCACTCTCTCCTCCCTCTCTCCTCCCTCACCTCTCGACTTCTTCTCCCTCTCGGCAATCACCATAGCCGAAGCCCCCATCCCCTTTCTTTTCTTCATTCTTTCACTCAAACATCCATCTCATATCCAAGTAATCTTACTCCCTACATGATGTCCATATATATTTCAAAGAGTTTTGAGTAAAAAGTTTAAGTTTTAAGGTTGCATGTCAAGGTTTTAGTTGGAACTCAAAGTACAATCTTGATTCTAATGGATTTAAGGTTGTTTTTTAGAGGACTACAAAGAATGGTGAAATGCCAAGTCTTGAGGAAGAAACTCTTGATGTTGAATGGCCATTTCCCTTCCATTTAATTCGGCCATGACCTTAAGGGAGCCGAATGAATGGTCCTTGAGATCATACTTGTTGCTTTGTTCAATTCTTGTATGTTTATGTGGTAATGTCATGAATTTTGTAGTGAAAACTTGATGAAACTCTTTGCATGCTAAGTGATCATCTAGATATAGCTTATGCTAGGCTTGCATGTCAATTCCATAATAAAATATATTTAGAAAATATGTTGTTTTGGTTTGTAAAACTCGAAGTTATGCATGCATGTGGATTTCTCTTAGAATGTTAGAAGATTTTGATCATTTGGAAAGATTTTGTTAGTAAGCTTTAATTCGTGTATATATTTTATAAAAATACACAACTTCATATTTTCAAAAACTTGATGATTTGTTAGTTGTGAAATGTGATTTCCTTTGTTTTGCCATGATGCACCTCAGGTAAGGATGATCTCCACCAAGATTATTTTGAGTGTAAGGTAGTTAGTTCAGTAGATCACCATGTTTAAGTCTTGGTTTGGGTATTTGGGTTGTTGGTGGTTGGGTTTGTCAAGTAAAAACCTTGGAGAAAGGAGAGTCATAGTTTCTGCAGAAAATCAGTTTAGTACCCTGAGGTTTAGAGTGAGTTTTGACCATGCCATTGATGTGCACTTTGAGGCCCAAGCCACCAGAAGTTAGTATTAGGCAAGGTTTTAGGAGTTGGTTGGAGGTTTTCTTGTCATTTGGTTAGGTGCACAAGTGGAATAACAAAATATGTCCAGCAGGTGACAGTTTTGTTACAACTTAGAAATAGGAAGTTTTGACCATGTCATGGGTAGGCCCTCATTAGGCCCTGTTGGGCCTTAGTTAGAGGGAGTGTCAGAGAAGTCTTTCCAACCATAGTTCATAGGATATGAGTTAGAACCATGTGTCACAAGTTAATTCAAGTCAGGGTGTTTTCTGCCCAGAAAAACAGGGGAACCATGGACTTTAAGCTTAGGCCTAAGGAGGACCAAGCTAGGCCCTTGAGCCACATCAAGTTTGGGAGATGCCCTAAGGTCAGGAGAGTCTTGTGTAAGAGTTTTGGAGGAAAAATTGTAGTTTAAGGGTGTCTAATGCACTCAAGAAACCATAGATGTCATTCTGAAATTTACACCAGTGAGCACTTTCACTTATCACATAGTTCTAGAACACTTAGGAGTGAGATTTAGGTGGACCACCATGGTTGTAAGATAGTATAAAGTCAGTAGAGCAGATGGCCCAAGCGAGGGTCAGTAGGTCTTGAATAGTTTAGTAAAGGCACATCGAGTTAGGAAGCCAAAATTTGGAGATTTTGTCTAGTATAGTGACTAAGTGACTTAAGTTGTGAGTTGAGATCATCCAAGCCTAGTGTTGCATTATGGTGTATGTGGAATTATTTGGTATTAAAATATGATAAGTGAGTATATGTGGCTTTGTGTGCAATTATACTTTAAAGGTGAATATAAATTAAGTGCATATAGGCCTAAGTGCCATTCGTGTTTAAATTCGGGTTGTAAATAGGTTAAGTTGGTGAGAATATATTATAATGAGGATTATTATTATTTATGTAGGATCCCGAGACGAGGGTAAACTTGCCATAAAGGTCGAGTGAAGCTTCCAGTTGCTCCTACCAGTCAGACGAGACCAGCCTTTCTCAAGGCAAGTGATTCAACTTGTCTTTCGTATTCACTACAAATAATTCATTTATATTGATGCAACTATCCTGAGTCATTTTGATATATTTGAATCAAGCGTATCTTATGTTTATCTTTGAATCATATAAAAATGTCATGAACCCTCGAGTACGTATTGCAAGTAATTCAAAAGTCTTATCATGATAGTATTTCAAAGTAATTTGAATGCCATGATTAAAATAAAGAGTTGTTACAACACTTGGTCGATCCTCTTGATTAACATGCTAATGATTCCTAAGTATTGATATCTCATCCTGATGCTTGAACCCCTATAGAAACCTTACATTGATTCCTAAAAGCCAATCATTTCTTAAAGTCGTTCATGATTGTTTGATAACCATATCCTTACCCTAAAACTTGATACCCCTCTTTCTTATCCTAAAGCTTGACAATTCTGATATATCCTGAGTTAAAGATCATTTCTTCATACCTTAATACCCTTAGTATTCATGAAGCTTATCTTCTTGATGATCTAGCACTTGTACCTTATCGAGAAACCGTTGCTTTAAGCCTAGTTTGGCATTACCCCTTCATAATATCCAATAGCCTCACTAAAATTCCTTGTCCAAGTTTTGTATATGGAAACTTCTTAGATACCCTAATGGAGTAAAAGTCTAGTGAATCATGGCCCTAGATTTAGTATCATATTTCCAGTATTTCAAGTTGATCTATAATCCCTTGATAAAAATGTTTATTTTGTCATAAATCGGCATCAATTTTTGAAATAAATGAAATGTGGATTTTCAGTCCCAAAGGGGGATAGATGTTTTCTTTGAATAGTGGATCTGGACTGAGACGCGAGTCCTTTCCACACTTATATTCTAGGCTTAAAAGTTGCCTAGGGATCTCATTTATGTGTTAGAACCCAGCGAGGTTCGGGATTACTTCGCGGCTGATCACCGGCTGTAATCCGTAGCGTCATAAAATGATTTTGATTAAGATATGATTTTGAAAATGTTTTGATACAAGCAAATGATGCCATCACCCAAAGTTTAATCTCTTGTTATTATTGGTTATGTCTTCACATTGTCATTCTTTATTATATATCTCAATTTATGTTTTGTATCATATTGTTTAGCACTTGTTGAGCATTTGGCTCACTCCTTCCTTTACCCTGATATTACAGCTAGCAGCTATGGTTAGATTCAAGCAGACCGCCCGTAAGACCTATGACGCTGATGCTTATGTTCGAGCTCAGGTAGAATAAAAGATAGTTTTATGTGAGGACTCGATATTAAAATCAGTTGTAATAGATGGTAGTGTTGGGCTGTTCCAAACCCTAAACTGTAAGATCATGGATTTGGTTATGTTTACTTATTTTTAAATTGTTGAAATAGTTATATTTAAATTGTTGGTTAAGTTGGGGGTGTGACAGCCTTTCTAGTTGCACTTTAGATGTTGCATCACCAATGATCAGTTCAAAAGGGTGATTCTTGGTCCATTTCCTTTGAGGTGGTAGATTAGCTCTAGTTTAGATTGCCTCAGTATTGTCATGATGTGAGATAGAATGTTGATTGGTTGAAACTCCCCTGAGTTGCTGATCCTTTGAAAGGAATTGGGAGTTCTATCAACTGACGAAGTGAAATGATTATCCGTTGATAGACTGTGATCAACGGATGCTTCATTAAGAACTTCAATGGATGATGCACTTTATCTTTCAATGGATGCTGCATTGCTTCTATCAACGGAATCTGAATTATTACTTTCAACGGATGCAGCATTCTGTGCATTATCCAAAGGCAGATTTTGAATTCTTTTCGAGGTGCCTTCTCCATTATTCTCATCTTCACTATCATCACAATATATCTCAATGTTGTCAAATTTGAGTCCTTCATGATGTCCTTCATCTGTTAGTCCATCAATCTTTTTATCATCAAACACAACATGCACAGATTCCATGACAATGTTGGTTCTTAGATTGTAGACTCTATATGATTTTCCAGCAGAATAACCAACAGATATTCCTTCATCAACCTTTGCATCAAACTTCCCTTTGTGATCAGGTTGATTCCTTAGAATGTAACATTTGCAACCAAAGACATGCAGAAAGTTTAAAGTTGGTTTTCTTCTCTTGAACAATTGATAGGGAGTCATGCCTTTTTCCTGATTAATTAGAGAAATATTCTGAGTGTAACATGCACAGTTAACAGCCTCAGCCCAAAAGTATGTTGGGAGTTTTGACTCTTCAAGCATTGTTCTTGCAACTTCAATTAGTGATCTGTTCTTCCTTTCCACCACACCATTTTGTTGTGGAGTCCTTGGAGCTGAGAACTCATGCATGATCCCATTTACTTCACAGAACAACTTTATGGTTGTATTCTTGAACTCAGTTCCATTGTCACTCCTGATATTCCTTACTTTGAAATCTGGATGATTGTTGACTTGCTTGAAATGATTGATAATGATTTCACTAGCTTCATCCTTTGATCCAAGGAAATAAACCCATGAAAACTTTGAGAAATCATCTACAATCACTAGGCAATTTCTTTTCCTTGAAATTGACAATACATTGACTGGTCCAAAAAGATCCATGTGTAGCAGTTGTAATGGTTCATCAATTGCTGATTCAAGCTTCTTACTGAATGATGCTTTCTTTTGCTTTCCTTTCTAACAAGCATCACACAGTCCATCCCTTGTGAATTCCACTAGAGGGATTCCTCTAACTAAGTCCTTTTTGACTAGATCATTCATTGTCTTGAAATTCAAATGAGACAGCTTCTTGTGCCATAGCCAACTTTCATCTGGACTTGCTTTGTTGAGAAGACAAGTAATTGATTCTGAATCTGTAGAGTTGAAGTCAGCCCAGTTCACATTCCCTTTTCTAACTCCAGTTAGAACCACTTTGTTGTCCTTCTTACTTGTAACAACACTGGCTTCAGAACTGAAGGAAACAGTATTCCCTCTGTCACATAGTTGACTGATGCTCAATAGATTGTGTTTGAGACCATCAACTAATGCAACTTCATCAATGATGACATTTTCTTTTGAAATCAAGCCATATCCCATAGTGAACCCTTTGCTGTCATCTCCAAAGGTTATGCTAGGGCCAGCTCTCTCCTTGAACTCTGTGAGCAGGGTGAAATCTCCTGTCATGTGTTAACAACCACTATCCAAGTACCATAGATTCCTTCTTTTTCCCTGCACACAACAAAATCAATCAAGTTAATTTTGGTACCCAAGTTTCCTTGGGTCCAGCTTTGTTAGTCTTTTTCCTAGACTTCATTCCTCCTACATCTTTTGACTTAGGTAACTTTGGGTTAACCTTGGTCTCAGATGTAGTTGGTTGAAGTGTAGGGTTAGTCACAGAATCATTTAGCACATTTGATTGAATTTGATAAGGCATAGATTGTGCAAACATATTATTCTGCATAGGCAAGTTGTATGGCATCTAAGGCATACTGAATGCAGTAAAATAAGGATTATTAACATATGGCATATTTGCAAAATGTGCATGAAGATTCTGATGAGACATAACAGGCATAGCATGCAGAGGTGACATAGACATGTTAGGCATGGAGGGAGTTAAAGGCATGGGAGCATTCTTAACAGACAGTTATTAGATAGATGATTAACACTTTTACAATGCACACAACTTTTTCTAGAAGCATACTTATCAGGTGTGTAATTGTTGTGTTTGTTAATCCCTACCTTCCCATTTCTATTAGATTTTCTTTTAGATTCCTTTTTATCCTCAACCAGTTTAAGCCTATTTTTCAGCTGATCTAAAGTCATGTGTCCTATATTCACCTTACTGACATCTTTGGATGTGCTAGCTCCTTCTTTGACAAAGTTCTTGTAAGTTGAACCAACCTTCTTATTGAGATTATTCTTTTTAGAATCTCTCGCCTGTTTTAATTGATGAGCCTTCAACGGATGCTCTTTTTCTTCCTTCAATGGATAACTTTCATCATCCGTTGATTGCACATCCGTTGATAATCCATCAATTAATTCTAACTCCTTTTTGTTTTTCTTCCAGGCATTCTCACAAAATGATTCAATTCCCTGAACCTTGACAATCTGAGCACTAACATCCCTAGATGTTTTCCAGGCCTTGATTACCTCTTGCTCACTTTCTAACTGTTTAGAAAGAATTTCTACTTTTTTAACAGCTTCTTCTAGTTCACTCTCAACAGTCAAGCATTTAATTTTAATCTTTTCATGCTCAATTACCTTATTCTCTAACACATTATTCCTATCACTTAAAAACAAATTATTTTCTTTGATTCTTGTGTTTTCTTTAGCTAGTGATTTAAGGGAAACACGCAAATGATATAATTCATTGGACATATCATTTATGGCTTCATTGCATTCAATCTTAGAAAGCTGAGAGAGATCAGTAGTAATTACCTGGTTGCTTGATGAACTAGCTTTATTTTCATCAGAATTAGCCATCAGGGCTAGGTTGACATATTCCATATCATCATCTTCATTGGCTCCATCTGCTGCCCAATCATCTTGAGTCAGAAAAGCTCTTTCCTTTTGTTTGAGCAAATCGAAATATTTCTTTTTGTAATCAACTTGCTCAAATTTCTTCTTATCAGAGGATGGTTTTTTGCACTCATTTGCAAAGTGTCCACTTAAGCCACAGTTATAACATTTGAACTTAGATTTGTCCACCATGTTCTTGTTTGACTTATTGAATTTGGCATTTTTCCTGAATTTCATCTTTGCAAACCTCCTGGACAGAAAAACCAGGTGTTCATCAACATCATCAGAGTCATCTTGATTGGAATTGTCTTCATCCTCAGCTACTTGCTCCTTTCCCTTGCTTGATTCTGATTTGCTTGTGCCAATTTTGAGATTTGGCATTGTCTTTTCCTCATTCCTGGCTTCAATCTTCTCATTGTCAGCTACAAGTGCAACTGATCCTCCTTTTCTCTTTCCCTTTTCCAACACCTCATCTTGTTCCATCTCAAGTTCATAGGTCTTCAAAATTCCATATAATCTTTCAAGTGTGAAGTCCTTATAATCTTGAGAATTTCTTAGAGAAACAGTCATAGGCTTCCATTCCTTTGGTAGAGACCTAAAAAATTTTAAATTGGAGTCCTTGACTTGGTACACTCTGCCATACAGCTTCAATCCATTCAACAGTTTCTGAAATCTGTTGAAGGTATCATTCAATGATTCTCCTTCGTCAAAATGAAAATATTCATACTGTTAAATGAGAAGCTGCATTTTGTTCTCTCTAACTTGCTCAGTACCTTCACAGATAAGTTGCACAGTATCCCAAATTTCCTTAGCAGTTTGGCTGTTAATGACATTGTCAAACATATCTTGATCTAGGCCATTAAACAGAATGTTCATGGCTTTCTTGTCCTTGTGCACCTCTTCAATATCTTCAACAGTCCATTCTGCTTTTGGCTTGGAAATAGACTGTCCAACAGCAACTGTTGCAGTAGCAGCTGTGGCCACCTTGTGAGGAATGTGAGGACCATTTTCAATGTAGTTGATGTAGCTTTCATCTTGAGAGAGAAGATGTAAATGCATCTTCACTTTCCAGTGATGATAGTCATCTCTTTCCAGGATTGGAATCTTTACACCAATATCCTTCTTACTCATGATGTTAGCAGAATAGATCTTTAAACTCTTTGTATGTTAAGAGCTTGCTCTGATACCAATTGTTATTCCCAGTGGACTAACAATGAGATTTACAGAAGGGGGTTGAATGTAAATCTCAAAACTTTTTCAAGTTTTGAGCAGTTTCTAAGGCTAAGTGTTTTAATGAACAAGTGTGTGTGAATTGCTTGAAGCTAATACAGACAGATATATATTCAAACACAAATGTAAAGAACAGAAAGAACTTAAAAACTTTTCTGGTAGATTTGTTGTTCCACCAGAGATGTGTTATTTCAGAAAATCTGTGATTCAAAGAATTAAATCACAGCTACGTCCTAGTACAAACTAGATGATTTTCTCTCTGGATTTTTCTAAGCAGCTCTGGAAAATTCACCATCTAATTACTAGCTGCTACTTGGTTTATATATCACCAAGTTTACAAGTGAAGACAAAACTGTATAATACAATTAAAAGAATCTTCACATGTTTCTTCTTCATTTCTCTATCCAATGCAATTTAGGTTTAGCTGTGAATCTTTGAATACTTCCTTGTTTGCACCAGAATGGAAATGCTGCATTTTCTTGATTCCTCCTAGAGGCTGCCATATTCCAGTTTGTCTCTGTCAACCCATGTGCCTCTGTCAGCTTATGAATTGTCACTATCAACTGCTATTGAACTAAGCATCCGTTGAAGCTTTCATTCGTTGATGCTTTATCCGTTGAAGCTTTATCCGTTGATGCATTAGGAGTTGAAGCTTTATTCGTTGAAGCACTCATCCGTTGATGGATGTTATTCGTTGAAGCTTTAGAGACATCAGTTGAAGCTTTATTTCTCATCCGTTGAAGGTCTTTAATATCAGTTGATACTACTTCACTTATACAAAATTACAAGGCATGAAATATTTACAATTAGCCCTCATATTTGCATATCCACTAGTAGTCAACATGACTGATAATTTCCCACAACATCTAAGAATTACAACTTAAATACAGAGATTGAAATGTGCTACAATACTAAACTTATTTCTAAGTAAAGCTACTCTATCCGTTGAGGCTACAAACACTAGATTTCTACTTAAGTGTTTTGTTTAACTTATCATCAAACTAATACACATATTCCTAACAATTCTACTTCAAATTATTTATATAGAGATTATCCTTATGGGAATATTGTTTAAATAATAATATTCAGATATTTTCTAATATATCGGGACTGATTTATGTCATTAAATCAACATTACTCCAAACATTCTTAAAAGTGTTTTCGAGTCTTTAAAATGATTTTTAAAAGTTAGGGCGGATCCCATAACCCATTTTTATATTTAAGATCTTCCTTTCGAAAGGGATTTAAATACTCGTTCAAAACCTGAGGGATCCGGCTTTGTGGTGTGTTTTATATTCGCAACAAGGTTGATGTGTTGACAAAAGAGTTTTTGATTACTTACCCAACACTCGGGAAGTAAAATTCTACGAACAAGTTAATCCATTAACAGGCATCGCCTGGGAAATATCGGTGACTTTTCCTTTCCAATTAGATACGACTTCGTAGTGGAGCTGTATCAACAAGTTTCTACTTGGGGAAAGGGAGAACGAGCTTTACGTTTCAGGGTCATGGATTTCATCTGAACTAGGAGTGGCGTAAGTGGTCGAGTGGCGCCGGCCCAGCCTTATTATATTGGCCCAAATGGCCTGGAAGTTCCGCTAAGACGATCCATTCCTTAGGAGTCCAGTGTTCGGTTGACAAGTAAATCCGACAGGTTCTCCACTACATGTTAAAAATGGTGGGGTTGCACTACTACGACTGATCATCGTAAGTGGTCTTCCTGGCACGGCAAACTCCCGTAATGAGTTCATCATCCAGTTGGATATTTCTGCAACACTACCCGGAGCATTTCGGTCGAAAGGCTACGAATGGGTGGTTGCCGAAGCATTGACAGGGTTAAGCAATTATAAATGTGTTTCCATCAAATGAAGTATCTCGTAACTTCATTTCATTCAATAATATTTCAAAGATTGGATCTATTCGAGTCTTAACTTGTGGTCTCATCTATGGGATGAACTTTCGAAACTGTTTATACCTTGAACGGTGGTGGTTCAAGTAGTATTCGGAAAAGATATAAGTATATTGGAGTATCTTGTAACTTCATCTTTTCAACTTATATCCAGTTAATCATTATCTTATGAATGACAAAGATTTTCAGAAAAACGTTGAGACAAGGTTAGATATATGAGATCACCTTGCAACGATATTTTTATACAGTTATAAACTGGAACTCTGTGTATATTATACATGTCAGAGGATTTCAAAGATTGTGAAAAGTATATATGTATATATATACTGAATATTTTGTGACTTGGTCGCGTTAAGATATCAACTTGGTTTATTTCTTCTTGACCAAGACTTTCATGAATACTATGAGAATGCTCATATATTGTTAATTATTATACATACTATTTCGGTGGGCTTGTTGCTCACCCTTGCTTTCTTCTTTCATCACACAACGACAGATAGAAAAGATGAATTGGACCAAGCATCCAATTCGCAAGCGGTTAGGAAACGTTCCGCGGTTTTCTGAAAGCGTTGATGCCGCCGTAGCTGAGGTAGGAACTACCAATAGGCTAGGCTTTCAGCTATTGATGAACCAGTCTTATGTATATTATGAATTGTAATAATGGCAAAGAATATGTAAATTATTCAGAAACCCTTTTGAGGTGAAATGGTTTACAATTATGGAGTAAAATGACTTGTGTTATTTTTGGTATTCATCTCTGAGACTATAACTTGTGGTGTGTGTGTATATTGTGGGGTCACAGAACACATCAGTTGGTTGATTGTTAAGGTTAAGTATTATTGAAGGAAATGGAACTCGTGACAACCCGAATCCCCGACCCCGGATTTGGGGGTGTTACAAACTGTCAGAAATAGGATATATAATTCCTGCATCCAGCCACTTTAGAATTTCTTTCTTCACCACTTCTTTTATGATAGGATTAAGTCTTCGCTATTGGTCAACAGTCATCTTACTACCTTCTTCTAGCAGAATTTTATGCATACAGTACGAAGGGCTGATCCCTTTTATATCTGCTATAGTCCATTCGATGGCCGATTTGAATTCTCTCAAGGTCCTCAAGAGCTTGTCCTCCTCACTACCCGAAAGGTCAGATGCAATAATAACAGGCAAAGTAGATGCATCACCTAAGAAAGCATACCTCAAGTATTCAGGTAATGGTTTAAGCTCCAAAGTAGGTGCTTGCTTAATAGATGGTTTGAGCTTTCCCTCAGCATTCTTGAGATCAGTATTACCCAGAGATTCAAATGGTATATCTAACTTTCGCCTCCACTTTCGCCTCCAAGGAGAAGCATTTAGATATTATAGTTGCTCATTGCCTTCATCATCTTCACTGTCAAATTCCCCCACGAAGGCTTTCTCTAAGGCATCAGGCATTAGCACATGATCAAGTTTTGAGGTTACCGCATAATCAATCAAATCCACCTTTAAGCACTCCTCATCTTTTGTAGGGAATTTCATCACCTTGAATACATTGAATGTCACATCCTCATCCTGCACCCTCATAGTAAGTTCACCTTTCTGCACATCTATCAAGGTATGGCATGTAGCCAAGAAAGGTCTTCCCAAGATTATGGGAATCTTCTTATCTTCCTCGAAATCCAGAATGACAAAGTCTGTAGGGAAGAAGAGCTTATCCACCTTTACTAACACGTCTTCCACGATGCCCCGTGGGTATGTAATAGAATGATAAGCCAATTGTAGAGACATGTAGGTGGGCTTTGGATCAGGCAAATTCAGCTTCTTGAAGATAGACAACGGCATCAGATTGATGCTTGCTCCCAAATCGTGAAGGCACTTGTCGAAAGACAACTTGCCAATGGTGCAAGGAATGGTGAAGCTACCTGGATCTTTAAGCTTTGGAGGTAATTTTTGTTGCAGCACAGCACTGCACTCTTCCATTAGAGAAATGGTATCAAGGTCATCCAGTTTCACCTTCCTTGAAAGAATACTCTTCATGAATTTCGCATAACTAGGCATTTACTCCAGAGCCTCAGCGAAAGGTATGTTGATGTGAAGTTTCTTGAACACCTCCAGAAACTTACCAAATTGCTTATCCAGCTTTTGTTTTTGCAATCTCTTAGGAAAAGGTGGTGGAGGATAGAGCTGTTTCTCCCCTGTATTACCCTCAGGCAGAGTGTGTTCAATAGTAGTCTTCCTTGGTTCCGCCTCTTTTTCCTTTTGCTTTGCTTCTTCATCTACAACTTCAGCTTTTTCATCTTTTGCTTTTTCAGCATCAGCAACTTTTCCAGACCTTAAGGTAATGGCTTTGACTTACTCTTTAGCTTCCTTCCTGCCTGGCACTTCAGTATCGCTGGGAAGTGTGCTAGGTTGACGATTCAGCACGGCATTGGTATTTGACCGATTTGATTTTCTAAGGTCTTGATAGAAACAACCTGACTTTTGCACAACAGCTTTAGCTCCTCGAAATCAGCACTAGAAGGTGGAGCAACACTTCTTTGTTGAGGATATGATTGCCTTTGAGCATATTGCTGAGCTTGCGTGAATCCAGGTGGATTAAACTGTTTACTTACACCTTGCTGATATGGTTGCTGAACAGTATTCTGATTATTACTCCAGCTGAAATTGGGATGATTTCTGTTATTAGGATGATAAGTAGCTGGCACAGGCTGCTGCGGTCGCTGATAATTGTTCACATACTGAACAGATTCATTAACGAGAGAACACTGATCCGTAGCATGAGAGCCTGCACAAAGCTCATAGACCATAGCTATTTGATCGACTCCATAGTTGGCTAAAGAATCGACCTTCATAGACAGTGCTTGGAGCTGCGCTACAATAGCTGTGGCTGCATCAACTTCCAAAATACCTGCTACCTTCCCAGGCATCATCCTTTGAGTTGGGTTTTGATGCTCGTTTGCAGCCATAGTTTCAATAAGATTATAGGTTTCAGTGTAGCTTTTGGACCACAAGGCACCACCAGCTGCTGCGTCGAGCATGGGCCGAGATTGGGCCCCCAAACCATTGTAGAACCTAGTGATCACCATCCAGTCAGGCACACCATGATGTGAACACTTTCTCAACATCTCTTTATAGCGCTCCCAAGCTTCGCACATAGATTCTGTTGGTTGCTGCGCAAACTGAGTAAGAGCACTCCTCACAGCTGCAGTCTTGGCCATTGGATAAAACTTCACCAGAAACTTTTGCGCAAGATCTTGCCAAGGAGTGATGGAACCAGCTGGTTCAGAATGTAACCAGTCCTTAGCTTTATCCCTCAGAGAGAATGGGAAAAGCCTCATCTTGATAGCCTCATCAGTAACACCATTATATTTGAAAGTACTACAGATCTCGACAAAATTCCTGATATGCATGTTGGGGTCTTCAGTCGCAACACCTCCAAAAGAAACATAATTCTGCACCATCTGAATAGTGCCCGGCTTGATTTCAAAAGTATTAGCCTGAATAGCCGGATGAAGGATGCTTGACTGAATGTCATCAATTTTAGGCCGAGAAAAGTCCATAAGAGCTGGATCTGCTGCTGGAACTATACGATCACCCATGATTATCGGTTCTTTCTGCTCACTCTCTTTATCAAGAACTGAGTCTGTCTCCTCAGCCGTATCTAAGGTCCTCTTGTGAGTGCGAGAACGTGTTTGCATAAACGCTCGCTAGAGTACCTGAAACACATCCGGAAACAATAAGTAACAAATCTTAATCAATGAGTCCTAATGACCACTGATGGAAAGTACATAAACTAAACAAATTAAACCGAGTCCCCGGCAGCGGCGCCAAAAACTTGTTAGGCACAAAACACGCGCTAGTAATTCACGCAAGTATACGTGCTCGCAAGTAATATAGAATGATTTCTAGTCGTTCCCACAGAGACTCAGACTAATTATATTTAATTAACACTCACTCACCAATGTATGATTACTTCTCAATGTCAAGACAATAACACTTAAGGTTGATTAACTAATTATTAAATACAATTAACTATGAGAATAAAACACTTAAATTATTACTTGAATTAACAATATTAAACACACATGATATCATAACTTCATTACTACTTCATTCAACAGTTATTGTTATTACCCTTAGCATGTAACATTGATGATATTAATCGAACAACATGAAACTGATAAAAGCCAACTTTCGTTGTACTAGTACCATTCTACCAAACATCCACAATTAAGATAGAAGTTACATAGGCATCAATTATGTTGAGACCCTATATGTCTACAGAATTTGACAACATAACGATTTAAGCGCAAGTTATTCATTATGATTACACAGGGCAAGTAAAACGGTTAGATTTACCCACTAATCATGCAAATAATACATGAACCTATGCTAGCATGGCAAATTCTAAATCTCAAGATTCACTGTCGCTTCACAAGAGATTAACAAGCTATCTTATATTTTCGCGACGCACATAAGATGAATAAGCACAACCTATACTAGATATCATACAATCATCACACATCAAGGTATTAAACAATTAACTAACAAAATCCATAGTAAATCTGCTACGACCCCATATCACGATTAGCCCATGATAGAACTCATCGTCCCCATGGGTGCATATGAAAACATGATAATAACACGACAATATAAATTAACTAACTATTTATTAAAACCAGAGTACGTCACAAGAGTAAATAAGTTCAAAGTAAAGAAAACTAGCATCCACTGTTACAACGAATAAAAGAATCAGAAATTAATGTATGCTTCATCTTCTTCTTTGCGGTGTGCTAAAACGGTCTTCTTTCATTCTCTCCTTGCTCCTTGCCTGATGAATACTTCGTGTTGTGAAACGTCTCTGAAGATTACTTATATAGAAGTCCACAAGAATCAGCCATCTCAGAAGTCCAGTAGAACACGACTTAAAAATCAGAATTTAAAATTCCCGACTCCGGGCGGCCGCCCCAGCTTCCCAGGCGGGCGCCCCAGATCCCAGGCGGGCGCCTGACAACCTTCTGGAAAATTCTGCATTCTGCTCCCGATTTTGCTGAATTCTTCACACATTCCCCCGAGACTGATCCCAAGTACTTCCCTAGGCTTATTTTGATGAAATCTCCCTGAATACGCTAGTTACACCCTGAAATGCAAAAACACTCGAAAGCACATCAAATACACAAAATAATTGATTCCAAAACATCAATTCAAGCCATTATAAGACGTTCTAAGTGGTATAAAATGCCACTTATCAAGAGTCCTTCTTGACAGAATTCCATCTGTGGTAGTCCTCTCACTAATTCTCTCTTAACCAGAGAGTTCATTGTCTTGAAGTTCAAGTGCGAGAGCATCTTGTGCCATAGCCAACTTTGTTCTAATGAAACTTAACTGTAGAAACATCTCATTACTCCATCACAGGTAGACTCTAAGTCATCTACAAACAAATTGCCTTTCATTAATTCCTGTAAATCAAGCTTCTCATATTTCCTGTGAGTGATCAAACATCTTTCTGGCCTAAAATCAACCTTGTATCCTTTGTCTCAAAACTGGCTGACGCTCAGAAGATTATGCGTCAATCCTTCCATGAGAGAGATGTTTTCAATGATGACATTCCCAATTTCCAAATTTCCATATCCCTTAGTAAATCCTTTGTTATTATCTCTAAAGGTAACTATTGGGCTAGCTTTCTCAACCACACCTGTGAGCAGGGACTTTTCTCCTGTCATGTGCATAGAACAACCATTGTCCAGAATCCACATGATCTTTTCCTTTCTTACTTTACCCTGCAAACACAGACTGATTAAGAAGACTTTGGTACCCAAGATTTATTGGGTCCTCAAGGTTTAGGAGTAGAAGCAGAATTAACAAATGAAACCTTAACAGGCTTAGCTTTCACTTTGACTGACTCCTTCTCAGTGCTAGTCTCTACAGAGTTGTCAGACTTAGAGATGGGAGATACTACAGTCTTGGCCTATGTGTGTTCATTACTCATGCTTGTCTTAGTGTTAGTGCAAGTGCTAGCAGTTGCATGAAAAGCTTTAAAATATTCAGACATGGTAACAAATGCACATAGCATACATCCAACTACGCCACAGGGCTCGTGAAAACTAGGCATGTTAAGCATGGAAGGCATACTAGAAGTTGCAACAGATTCTACTTTAGCTTTTGTGCATGCATGTGTAAGGTGTGCAGCAGAATTGCAATTATTACTTAATTTTCTAGATGCAGATGAGGAAGATGCAAAATCAGATTTCTTATTCACACCTACCTTGCCATTTTTATTCTTCTTAGCATTAACTTTAGCACTCTCACCAGTCTTAGAGTTGACTATTGGGTCTGGTTTCTTAAGTGTGTCAGGTTCTTTCCTATCCACCTTATCACCTGGGTCAGCTATGGATTTATCTTTACTAGCTGGAGCCTTATGAGTCTTAGGTGATTCCTTTAACTTCTCATTCTCTATGTCTTCAGCAATCAATTCTTCATTGATTAGCAAACTTACTTCATCCAAAGGTTCTGAAACAGACTCAGTGAACAACGGAGATACAACATCTTTAATAACATATGGAACCTTTTCTGAGACAAACATGTTTATCTCAGATGCACCACTATGCTTCTTACTGTTCAGCTTAGAATAGTCAAGTCATATTGAAGTCTTAGATTTAAATCTTTGACTATCTATTATCTCCTTTTGAGTCAAAGATGCATCGTTAAACGCCTGTAACTTCTTTTCTAAGTTAGCAATTTGGGTTTTAAGAATGCTTCTTTGTCTGCGCTGCACTTAACCTTATTCTCTAGATATTTATTCTTTTGTTTAAGGTCTTCTAAGCCAACTACAAGCAATTCTAGTTCTTCATTTCTAGAGGTTAAACTCTCAGCTTTAAGAACTAACTTATCATTTTCAAGTTGATATGCAAGCATGCTTGTATGAACATTATAAAATTTTAAAGTAAGTTCATGCACAGTAGATTTGTATTCAGACATGGACATATCTATAGTGGTAAGTTCAAGAACCTGAGATGATTGTGGTGATTTATTTGCAGAGTCTTCCATAAGAGCTAGATTTACATACTCTTCCTCTTCATCCGAATCAGTATCATCCCAGCTTTTTCCTTCAGCAATGTAAGCTCTTCCCTTTTCCTTAACCACATAAGCATTCAGCTTTTGTTTCAGCTTCTCATTCTTCCTTTTCAGATCTTTATAAGTTTCCTTATTTTAATAGGAATAATTTGATTTTGCTGCTTTGGGCTTTCTGTAATCAGATGCAAAGTGTCCCAACTCATTGCAGTTGTAATATCTTGTTTTGCTCTTGTCTACCCAACTTGACTTGCAGCCTCCTCTGGAGCTTGACCCTGATGAGTAGCTTCCTTTTTGAAATCTCCCTGATGAACCCCTTTGTTTGTAGTTGGGTTTCCTTCTGAAGCTAACATGACTAAATTTTGCAGCCATGTATGCCATAGATTTATCCTCCAACTGTTCAAGTTCTTCCTGGGTGTAGAATTCACTTTCATCCTCTGGCTCACCATGAGCAATTTCAGCTACAACAATTTCCTTGATTGTTGAGGAGGGTGTTACCTTGACTTCTTGGGTTTCAGGTTCACGAACTACAAGTGCAGTGGTTTTTGCAAGTGTCGTACTCTTACTGTCAATAGAACCAGGTCCATAGATAATAGCTCTCTGCTCTTGCTCCAGTTCATGGGTTCTTAGCTTTCCATAAATCACATCCAGAGACATGGTAATAAAGTCAGATTTTTCTCTGATAGATGTGTTCTTTTGTTCCATGTGAACTGGGAGCGTCAACATAAACTTCCTATTAGACTCTCGTATAGGATAAACTTTCCCGTGTAGCTTTAATTCGCTTAACAGTGTTGTATATCTGTCAAAGAGTGAAGACAGTGTTTCTCCAGGTTGAAATTTGAATGCCTCATACTAAGTAGTCAGAATATCCATCCTGTTTTCTTTGACTTCTTCTGTACCTTCCATCAAAAGTTCAATGGTATCCCACATATCCTTTGCACTATTACTTCCTAGAAGTTGATGACTCATATCATTATTGGTCAATTCTACAATTATAAGTTGAAGGCTTGTGTCCAGATTTATCAACTTCTTGTCAGTCTCCGTATATTTGGATGGTCCCTGGGAGTAGATGAGGAAGGATTTCTTGCACCAGTTGCAGTTGTGGATTTAGCAACTACTTCCATTGGGACATAAGGGCCATTCAGTAATATCCCAACATAAAGTGGATTCGAAGCTTTCTTAAACATCATCATCTTTTTTCCATAGGTTGTAATTATCTCTGTCAAATGGGGGAACCTTGATCCTTCCATTTTTTTGGTTGTTCATCGTCTTGGCGGAATTAAAATTATTTAAAGTTCAAAAATTTAAGAAATGAGAATTTTTAAAAATTAAAGAATTTCAAGATATTTTTCATGAAGTTGTTTCTTTCTCCGGATCTTGATTTATATGTCAATCAACAAGCTCTGATACCAATTGTTAGTCACAAAGTATCGTAGAAGGGTGTTGAATACGATACCTACAGTCTTTTTCAATTCGTTTACAAGTTCTTCGTTATATGTACGAAATCAAAATAGACACAAAACAATTCGAGGAATATATTGTTTTATTAATATGAACCTTGAGGTTCATATAATCTAATTAATGAATTGATTAGCTACAATAAATTCAGCAGCACTGCACTATGTTTACAAGCATAATAAATGAGGTTCTTTATTGGAGCTCCCGTAAACACTTTCTGTTGAACTGAAGAAGATAACCAAATGAATACAGATTTATTTTGCTGCTTTGTAGTCTTCAAATTCATTTGGACAGGTGGCTTAATTTGGACCACTTGTTTCATTTGAATTTGCTTCATTTTAATTCTGAAAAGCCTCCAAGTGCTAACTGGAGACTAAGGATTTGTTAACCTGCGACTAAAGAATCAACCTGCGACTAAGAACTCACATTGTGACTAAGTTCTTAACCTGCGACCAACTCCTCAACCCACGACTAAGAACTTATATTGCGACTAAGTCCTTAACCTGTGACTAACATCTCAACCTGCGACTCACACCTCAACCTGCAAATCAGGAATTTAACTGGCGACTGTAATGTTGATATTACCTTAAAAGGATTTCTCACAACTTCAACCTACGACTATATGCATTTACCTTAGTAAATTTCTTTGTCTCGAATAGCTGTATCAATTCTATTTTTCTTGTGTTGCTGAATTAAATCCCTTCAGTATTGTTGATATTTAGTGCACTGGTCTGGTTCACAAATACTTCAATCAATCCATGTAACTGTAACTAGAAGTCTTTTGATGTCTTATTCTTCATGGATACTTGAACATATTGATGAACTTCTTCCCATGACTAGAGTGTGGACTTAGAGAGTCATTTGCATCTCTTGATTCTTTGTATGTATCATGTCTTCATCATTAGGGTTCCTGTGCTTCACAATTTAATATTGTTTATCTATTTCTGTTTTATGTTGATTTATAATTCCTCGATTACATGTTACATTATATTATGCTTTACAAAGAATTCATCAGTGACATGATATTATCCCTCCACTTGCTTCACCATACACCATTCCCACTGTTCAGTAAAACCATGATCATTAGCGTACCTTTATTTCAGAAATTGAAAACCCACCACTTCTTGTTGCATGACAACCAACAAATGAGCTTTACGACTCAACGCGTCAGCCACCTTGTTTAGGACATTGGGCTTATGGTTTAAAATAAAGGAAAATTTATGAATGTAGTTTGACCATCTCACATGCATATTACTAAGGTGTCTCTAATTGTTCAAATACTTTAAAACTTGATGGTCATTATGTAACAAGAATTTCTTCTAAAAAAGATAATGATCTGAATGCTTCAAAACTTGAAAAATGGCATAAAATTCTTTCTCATAAGTACTCCACTTTTGTCGTGCATCACTGAATTTTCCACTGAAAAATGCAATTGGCCTCTTCTCTTAAGACAAACAGCCCCAATACCTTCTCAACTTCCACCACACTATACCTCAAACAAATTATCAAAATTCGGTAACGCCAAAACATGAGTAGTACATAATTTCTGCTCAATTAAAGTAAAAGCTTATTCGACCTCTTTTCCCCACTAAAATTTTCATTTCTTCAAACATCCAGTGATAGGAGCAACAATAGACTAAATCATATATGGTCTTAACAGCACTTTAAATACTAGTTATTTTGGCTCAGAGAGGTTTATTGAATCACTCAACTAACTGTTCTATTTTCTGGCTAGTGTTTCTTTGCAATCTGATCATTTATGGTAAAAGATGAGATCATAAGGTCGATAATATTTTATGGGATGCCTTAATGTTACTCTTTTAAGGTCAATTTATTTACTATTGATTAGCATAAGTGAAAATGAACTTGTCCGGTTTCTTTTTTCTTACAACAGTCTGATCAACAAAAAATTGTTACCCATTGTTGACTAACAATGATTATTGGCTTAAATATTTTCAAGATTATAGTCTCATTAACTTGTTTTCTGAATACCGAGGAGATTAATAATCAAACACAATTATAACAAGAATAATAAAAGCAGATAATCAAGTAAAGAAGCATAGGACAATAATCATATAATAATAAGATTTTATTTAAAAAGAACCAATTATAAGAAAAAAGTTCTTTTAAACATAAATATAAATTTTTCTACTCTACTCAACACATCTAGAATTCTAGACCCAAACATTGAAAGAGGTAGAAGCACTGCCTTGGTTACCACCACCATTTTCATCCCTTCGAGGATTGGCACGAGCAGCAGCGAAAGCAGCAGCAGCAGCCTCTCGGGCCCTCTTGACCTCAATGGCTGCCTGAATATGCGGCAGGATATCCGATATTTATTCTTTGATTGTTGGACCGTTGAAGATCATGCCCTCAACAACAACTTTATTGATGTCATGAAGTAAAATGATCGTCATTTTATTTAAAGAAGAATAGAAATCGAGAGTTGAAGATGAAAGAAATATGTTGAAACAGAAGAATATTTTTAGGCCAAGAAAACTAATGACCGAATATCTACGGTCAGGTTTCCCTTAAATATTTCATTGAAACTAGAGACGTGCATTAAACTGCACAGAGAATAAAGAGGTGACGTGAACAATATTTCAAACTGGAAGACTGTGAAGTCTAAATGAAACAGATTGTATAACTGTCACTGGTTAAGGATGTCAAGGCATCCTGTAAGAAGAATAACTAAATTAAATAGTTATCTCAAACATATTTTATTTTCAACTTCATAATATAATACATATCATGATCTCCCAATAGTCAATAAAAAATTGATATGTCTTGCTACATTGATTCCTAAGTCGGACTCTTCAACCTACAGTTGACTAAGTACTGATATATTTTTACATAGGAATTCTCAGAACTTCTACTAAGTTTGTGACATTGATTCTTAGTAAAGAAACAGTCGTAAACAAGTTTAGCTAGATTTCACTTCTAGACTATGAGCTATTAAATGAGTGAAATCTTTATTTATACAGATAATTTTTTTTGATATGATATTTTAAGTTATGAATGAAAAATTGAGCAACAATTTATAAGCATCAGTCTAAGAAAGTAGTCTTCATCTATAATTTAATCACAAAATTTATCACACCATGGAGCCCAACACAAGACTAAATATCAATATTTATTATTCCAAATAAACACTTATATGTCAATGATCAATTTTGTCAGTATTTTTATTTTATAATAACAAATAAATATTGATACATGATTACTGTTGCATAAAAAAAATGTTACATCTTACCTTTAGAACACAGAGTTTTGTAAGGACTCTCTATCCTTAAAGGTGATGATATATAGTCTACTCTGTTACACAGTAAAGAATAATTGTTTAAGGGGGTTGGATACAATTATTCAAACTAATCGATTATTAAGAAGTAAAGTAAGAACAAATAGATCAATTTTTTTTATTAAATGTCTTATAAAATATTACAGAACTCTCTCAAGAAAATAATATTCTCAAGAGCTGCTAGGTTACAAATGATACTCGAGTAATTGACCAAATGTAATAACCTATTCTGTATTTATATAATACACAACTACTAAATCAATCTCTATCAGTTACAAGATATGTTACAGTATAATATATCTAGTTTCTATACATATCTAATCAATACCTACGATCCTATAAGTCAGGAATCGATAATATGAAACTCCTCAAATACTGGGACTGTATTAATCAACAGATTCTGACTTATCCTGACATACAATCACATCCTGATGCATTCAGATCCTGACAACTGAGCAGATCCTGACACTTTGACAAATCTTGACTGACTTGTGCAGATCCTGATCCCAGCAAAATCCTGATTTCTGACTTGACATTTTCAACAATCTCCCATAATTTGTTCTTTGAAGAATAAGCATAAATTCTATGGTAATGTCTGATGCCAAAAATAGAAAGAAAAATGTAGAAAATAAGAATTGTAGAGCATACTCAGATATAGAAGTTGATCTTCATAGCTCCTGATAAACTATGAAGTATCTCTGAACAAATGCCTTTACTGTTTCATCTATCTTCTTCAACAGTAGCTGTTGTAGTCTTTTCTTCAAGTTCCTCTAATATTCAGTTTCTTTAGACAACTGATATATGGCAGCTCTCAGCATCCCAATAGGAGTTCTTTCTATCATCAATTCATCCAATGATACATATAATGGATTCAGTCCATCAGGATTCATAGTTAAATGCCTTTGAGTCCAAATAGTTTCAAACACTGCTGCTCCCTTTTCCATGTTTACTTCCTGGTTACTGAAATTCATGTATGTAGGAATATAATGTCCAGTGTACTGTTTGCCCTTGTCAAAAATTCTTCTTTTGATGGCATAGAAAATTAAGTCTGTCCATTCCTTGGATGATTGATTTTCAACCCTCAACAAATAATAAATGTATTTAAGTTCCTTGGTTGACATCATCTTCAGTTCTTCAAGTGAAAGAACTTGTACTTGATCACCCTCTAGCATAAGCAGAATCTTTTGTTTTGGTTATGAGACATCATGTCTGTCAAGAATGATTTTCACAACTTAAAGCCTGTACAAATGATTAGCTGTAACTTCCTGACCAAGTCTATCCGTCAAAGTGAAATTCACCATTCTTGTATTTATCAATTCAGCTTCATGATGCCCAATTCTTGCTCTTATGAACAGATCAGATAATTTAAGAGCTTGAACTTGTCTTACCCATGAAGGTGTATCATCATTTCTATCCACAATGTTAGGCTCAAGTAATCCTTCCTCCCTTATTCCTACTGGAGTAAAATTCATTCGCTTCTTACATTTTAGATCATCAATTTTGTAATAACCCCAATTTTTGGAATTTTTGAAACCCTTATGAATAGTGTTTTGTTGATTATGCTGAATAAGAAAACTTTTCATGCCACACTATGTAGGGGTTCTTTTATTGATCTTCTGGGATATTATTAGTACTCTGTGTGATATATAGGTGTATGTAAAGATCGTCAGAATCCAAATCCGAATACTTTGATTTTTCCCGAAAATCCACCATATACCGAAGGAATTTAGTATAAGGTAACAGGATAAAAAGGATTTAAATTCAAGGATTTTAAGAGAGGATCATAAAAGGAATATAATGTATTGAGAAAGGTTAAGGGAACCCAAGTAATAAGATCCCGGGTATGATCCCTCAAACGATAAACGAGAACGAAAGTTAAGCGAACCGTATAACAGATCAGCGGTCATTAGGCAAGCAATTAAGAGTTAATCAAAGAGGTTAGGGATGATGATGTCATCAAACCAACAAGATGACATAGGAAAGGTGACATAAGCATGACATAAGGGAAGGAGGTGTGGTTGATTAATAACCACCCAATTTTTCATGGGTAAAAAGGTAATTAATCAAAAACAAAAGCTAGCAACCAAGCAAACAAATCAAAAAACACAAAACACTCCATTTTCTTCATCAAGCTCTCGGCTTTCCTTCATTTTCAAGGATAAGAAAATCCAAATTCAAGCTCCAAGCATTGTTAACTCGTGAGGTAATTATCCAAGGTTCCTTGTACTTAGATATAGTTATCTTATGAATCTAAGCTCCAAATTCCTTCACAATCTCTTCCTAAAAATCATGGAAAAAGATGGTGAATAGTGTTTTTTAAGAACTAAAATTTTTGTTCTTGAATTTTTATTTAGATTAAGCTTGGATAAGGACTTTCAAGGGTGATTCCAAGATAATTAGTTACTCCCACTCACAAGGAAGGTATAACCCCTCCAAACCCTAACTTTATTTGAGTAATTAGGTTTAGTTTTGTTGTTATAATTCATGAGAGGCTTGTTTGTTGTGAATGTAGAGATTAGTTGGTTTTGTGAAGTTTTTGGAGTGGTAATTCTTGGATTGTTGATTAATGAACTTAAGTGTAATTTAAATTCATGTTTAAGAATAGTATAAATTGATAATGTGTAGTTTTGGGTCTGTTATGATGAAGTATGGATGGAGTTTGGTTGGGATGCAGATTGTGAGTTGATTGTGAGATGATTTGGAGTGGTTTAAATTTGGGTAATCGCGTAAACATAGCCGTCGTAATGTCTGATTTACTTTAGGCTGTTTTTGGTCTTAACATTAGGACCCGTGAACTCACTGCTACGTTTTTACCATTGCCATGATTAGATAGTTCATGTTACGAGCTTCGTTTTGATATGTAGTTCGTTTGATTCTGATGTACGGTTTAGGAGAAACGACCATTTTAAGTAACGACGTTTCGCGAACGAATCATTACCCCTCGCCTTACTTTGAAACATAGGTTAAAGACCTAAAAGGACTAATTGGAGTATGAAACAATTATGTAAAGTGTATTAGGCAGTTGGTAAGACACTGCCGAAAGAATCGCCTTAGAACTCGTAATGGTTAATTTATTAAAAATAGTGGAACCGAGGGTACTCGAGCGACTTAAGAGAATCAGTAAGCGCAAAGCGAGCGTTAGAGTCTAAATTGGTTAAAGTATAGATTGATAAGTGACTTTAGTTTAATTCCAACTTATATGTTGTTTATAGGTTACCAGACTCGTCCCAAGCCATTTGTAACCCCTAGTCGCTCAGGCAAGTTTTCTACCCGTTATATTGTTGTTGTGATGTATACATATGTATATGCATTATCTTGTGATAGATGCATGATGGTTAAATTAGAAAATTCTTGCGATATATTGTAGCATGTGATATGGTATATATGCATGCCTGTTTCGTAATCTTGATACATATATCTGTTGATTCAGTTGATAATACCTATGCTAGAGATAAGCGGTATTTGCAAATACCCTTAGTATAGGGGACCCAAAGGTGAATATTTTTCTAAAATCGGGAGTCGATGCTCCCGAGTATATTATATATATTTATGTATATATATATATAGATATAGTTTTCAAAACTATGAATCGAATAAGGTTTATTCGATAACTTTATTTTATTAATGAATATTTTTTGAATATTCATTCGAGGGCTTATGACCCTGTTTAATTTATTAATGAATATTATTATTTGAATATTCATTCAAGGACTTATGACTCCGATTATTTACTAATTATTATTCTTAATTTTATTAAAGAATAATTTGTCGATAATCAAACTTACTTTTGATTATTCAAATAAAGATATTACTTTGTATAAGTATATCTTTGGTTATTTAATATTCATTACAAGTATAAGTTTTAAAACTTCTACTTCAATTATTTTTATAAAGATTATTCTTTATGAGAATATTATTTAAATAATAATATTCGGATATTTTCTAATAAATCGTGACTGATTTATTTCATTAAATCAACATTACTCCAAACATTCTTAAAAATGTTTGCGAGCCTTCAAAATAATTTTAAAAGTTAGAGCGGACCCCAAAACTCATTTTTTTTATATATTTAAGATCTTCTTTCCAAAGGGGATTTAAATATTCGCTCAAAACCTGAGGGATCCGGCTCTGTGGTGTGTTTTATATTCGCAACCAGGTTGATATTTTGATAAAAGAGTTTTGATTACTTACCCAATACTCGGGAAGTAAAATTCTTGGAACAAGTTAATCCATTAACAGGCATCGCCTGGGAAATATCGGTGAGTTTCACTTTCCAACTAGATACGACTTCTTGGTGGAGCCGTATCAACAAGTTTCTACTTGGGGAAAGTGGGGACGAGCTTTACGTTTTAGAGTCATGGATTTCATCTGAACTAGGAGTGTCGTAAGTGATCGAGTGGCGCCGGCCCAGCCTTATCATATTGGCCCAAATGGCCTGGAAGTTCCGCTAAGACGGTATATTCCTTAGGAGTCCAGTGTTCGGTTGACAAGTAAATCCGACAGGTTCTCCTCTACATGTAGAAAATGGCGGGGTTGTACTACTACGACTGATCATTGTAAGTGGTCTTCCTGGCGCGACAAAACTCCCGTAATGAGTTCATCATCCAATTGGATATTTCTGCAACACTACCCAGAGCACTTCGATAGGAAGGCTACGGTTGGGCGATTGTGGAGTGTTGGCAGGGAACAGTTTTCAAAATGATGTTTGCATCAAATGAAGTATCTCGTAACTTCATTTTATTTTGATGATATTTTAAAGATTGATTCTATACAAGTTTTGTCTTGTAGCTTAATCTATGGGATGAACTATTTATACATTGAACGGTGGTAGTTCAAGTAGTATTCGGAAAAGATATAAGTATATTGGAGTATCTTGTAACTTCATCTTTTAAACTTATATCTAGTTAATGATTGTCTTATGAATGACAAAGGTTTCAGGAAAACGTTGAGACAAGGTCCGATATATTAGATCACCTTGCAATGATATTTTTATACAGTTATAAACTGGAACTCTGTGTATATTATACATGTCAGAGGATTTCAAAGATTGTGAAAAGTATATATGTATATATACTGAATATTTTGCGACTTGGTCGCGTTAAGATATCAGCTTGGTTCATTTCCTCTTGACCAAGACTTTCATGAGTACTATGAGAATGCTCATATATTGTTAATCATTATACATATTATTTTGGTGGGCTTGTTGCTCACCCTTGCTTTCTTCTTTCATCACACAACAACAAATAGAAAAGATGAACAGGACCAAGCTCCTGATTCGCAAGCAGTTAGGAAACATTCCGCAGTTTCCTGTAGGCGTTGATGCCGTTATAGCCGAGGTAGGATCTACCAATAGGCTAGGCTTTCAACTTCTGATGTACCAGATTTATGTATATTTATGAATTGTAATAATGGCATAGAAATGTAAATTTATTTAGAAACCCTTTTGAGGTGTAATGGCTTATAATTGTGGAATAAAACGACTTTTGTTATTTTTGGTATTCATCTCTGAGACTATAACTTGTGGTGTGTGTGTGTGTATATTGTGGGGTCACAGTACGCAGTATTTGGTTGATTATTAAGATTAAGTATTACTAAGGGAAATGGAACTCGTGACAACCCGGATCCCCGACCCCGGATTTGGGGGTATTATAGTAATGGTATCAGAGCCAAGCGTTATAAACCTCAGAAATGATGTGACGTTAAGATAATAAGTTCACAAAGATAATAAGAGCTCTTGCCAAGTTCATAGTCGGGCTACCTAACGTAGTACTGACAGTTAAAACCCTTATAAGAACCCTTATAAATATCGTGATAGAAGCGTAGTTCGTTATCGTAGATGGTAGCGGGACTCCGAACCTTGGGGTTGAGGAGCAACAACGCGATTAGTTATTGGAGATCAGATTGTGGATCCAATAGAGCGTCCTAACGTAGGACCGGATGATGTTCATATTGAGGATGTAGTGGTTGAGGATGTTGTCCTAGATAGGATTGTTGCTGAGGAGGATCTCGTGGAGGATCCTAACAAGAATGAATAAAGGACCATTGAGGAATTGATGACCATGGTTAGGGAAACTACCATAGGTAGGATTGGCCGGTCACTACCGGAGGTTCGTTCAAGTTTGTAAAGATAGTAGCCCCTTTAACGCGGCTTACTCGTAAGACTGAGAAGTTTGAATAGACAGAGAAATATGAGAAAAGCTTTTAACAACTGAGGCAAAGGTTGGTGACGACCCCTATGTTGGCATTGCCGGATGGAAAAAGGAGATTTTGTGATTTGTATTGATGCTTTGCATAAGGAATTAGGGTGCTCTTATACAGCACAACAAGGTACTCGCGTACGCGTCAAGAAAATTAAGGGAATATAAAATTCGATATCCCCGCCCATGAGCTTGGGCTCGTGGCAATAGTTTTTCCTTAAAGATTGGAGGCACTACTTGTATGGAGAGAAGTGCGAGATTTACCTAAGCCATAAGTGCTCTAGTACATTTTCACGTAGAAAGAGCTCAACATGCGTCAAATGAGGTGGTTAGAGATAATCAAGGATTACGATTATGAGATTCTTTATCATTCGGGGAAAGCCAATGTGGTGGCTGATGCCCTTACTAAAAAGGAGAGACTCAAGATGATAATGTCTTTGAGAGAGTTTATAAGAGGTTTTGAGAAAATGGAAATATAAGTGAAGGTAACCAGCCGGTACCAAAAAGCTGTTTGAGATTGCAATACAGCTCGAATTATTGGGAAAGAACAGATTGTGCCAGAAAAAATGATGAATGAAGGCAGAGAGACAACAAATTGATAAGAGATTAATACCGAGAAAGATGATAAGGGAATAATGAGGTATTCCTACAGAATTTGGGTTCCAAATGTTCAAGAGCTTAAAGATGAGATCTTAGATGAAAGCTAGTTTGAGGAATAAGATTTAGAGCAAACCCTGAACGTGATAGTCAGGGACGTCGCCATCAAGATAGAAGGAACCCATAACATGATGAAGTGGAAAATGAGGATTTAAAATATGTAGGATGACCCCGATTATGGGGAGGAGGAGGGAATGTTCAGACTAAGAAAACAGAAGTCGAGTAAGGAAAGGAGAACCAAGACGGTACTCCTATACGAAAATTTATGGACCTTTTTAGATAGAACTTAGACTATTATCCCCAACCACGACCCTGAGGAAACAATGCAGTGAGAAATTCTTTCAGGACCTTTAAGTCGCTAAGCTCTCAGAGTTCCAAGGAACAAGCTGACCCAGTCGAGGCAAGAGCCCGGCTAAAGGAAATATAGGAATCATTTGAGATTCTAAATGATTGACGAATCACAAAAGACTATTTTGTCACTTACCCTCCTAAGAGAGAGGCCACCCGCTGGTGAAAGTCCAAGGAAGGCAAGGAGCCAGAGGTTACAATAAACTGATTAAAGTTCAGTCAATTGTTTTCAGGAGAGTACTTCCCAAGGTTATGGAGATAGTGTAAAAGCTTTAGAGCCAGAACAAAGGCGGATGAGTATGATGAATTATGAATCTAAGTTGTAAAAGCTGTCAAGATTCGTTCTGAGGACACTAATCCAGAATGACGGGATGTTTGAAATCAATGCTTATGTTGTGTTGGTTCATGAAATAATGATAAGAGAAAGGAAAATAAAAAGGAATATAAAGGCAATAGAGTTTGAGGAATGATAAGGGAGTTGAGTATGAGGAAACCCTAAAGACTCGTAGCAATAGAAATAGAAAAGTATGTAATCGTCAGGATGAGGGTGATTCACCATGAGTTAAAAATTGATGGTTGAAGGCATAAGAGATACATATATTTTATTCCCTGTAAGTTGGGAGGATCCGAGGAAACATTGAGATAGTTCGAAGGATAAATAATGAGACGCGGATAGACTAAGGAGACAAGAATGTAAGAAATTAGGAAAATTGGATGAAGGAAGTGACCTTCAAGAATGTGAAGTGTAAGACTGGTGGCTTGATACCCAGAAAGGGAGACGCCAGGTATGAAAGATATCCCAACATTGAGATGACTGTTGAGATAAACAACAAAAGTAAATAAGGAATTATTAAGAAGAAGTTCACGTTGAACACAACCAATATCTTCCAGAACATCCTTGTTATCGTTACCAAATTAAGAAAGAAAAGCGGATAACCGTTGTTATCTTTTGGAGGCCATATTGATTGACCTCATTTTGAATACAGATGTTATTGTGAAATTAGGCATATACTATCGAGGTGGGAATGTGACACCCTCACAATCAGGGGCCTAGATTGTGGAGTCACCATGCTACAAATTACAATAATATAAAACAGAATCATAAACATAATGACATGGCCCCTTGCACTGCTACAGTATCTAATACAGGTTAAGGTATGAAATAAGTTACATCTAACTACACAACATGATGCTATTACAATCTTTTCTAAATATAAAAGATAACTTCATATAGAAGCTGCCACTGATCTACCCCCTTTCTAGCTACCTGCGATGTCATAGCGAATCTAACTGTGCGCGAAGGTCCAAAGTTAGCATTCTTCCTAGCTGACCTTCTAAATCCAACCAGACTCGAGCTTAACTGTAAAATTTAGATAACAAAGCAACGTGAGCTATAAAAGCTCAGTAAGTAACAATAACATTAAAACAGTTAAGCTATCAGGGATCAATAGGTATCAAGGCCAACTATGATATTCAAATGGAAATCCAATATAAGGAATAAGGAAAGGAATTATAGAAAATTTCCTTATCGTCAGTTCAAAATTCAAGTTTTCTTTCAAAACTCTTCATAAAATTCTTTCTAACATCTTTTCAAAAACCTTTTCAAGCAAACATTTTCTAAGAAAATCTTTATTTCAAAACATATCTTTTGATTGGAGTTTTCCCACAACGTCATAGACAATACGGGTGATCAGCCACGTAATGCCTCCCATCAGGACCTAATCGTCCTTCTGAGCTTCCATGTATATAGGGTCCCCTAAAACTAGTTCCAAAACTAGTCAGCTAAACTTATTGCCATTGCTAGCGCAACAAAACCAAAAATGCTGGACCGGCGTCACTCGGCCACTTACGCCTCCAATCTATAGGAATCCGTAGAAAATATTTTTGACGGAATTCCTATATCAATTATGAAAATATCTTTCAATTTTAAGCTTTACCAACCTTTTGATGAAATAAGACCTTATTGGAAAGTCTGAAATCATATTTAAGTTCATTTTTGAAACTCAGGGATATCATGTCAAGTATCAGGTATCAAAAAGAACGTAATGGGTAATGAACCAAAAGGTTCTCATAATGAATGGAATTGTGAGCATTTGAAAATATAAAGGAAACAGGCTTATTTATCAATGGCTGAGATATGGTATTCAAAATTTAAATCAACAGGCAGGAATATAAGTAAGACAGAGAGCAGTTGAGGTTTCGTTACTTGCCTCTCGAAAGTATCACACTATCACAGTCCTGCCTAACCACAATCTTCACTGGATCTTAGCTTTAACTTTTTCCTTTCCTACGCTTCCGTACTCACTCTTTAACTCTACACGAGTAATAACTCTATTTCAGAATCATTCTAAATACAGTTCGACGTTCACTTTAAACGTCTACCTTAACTACCCCTTTCGCGATACCTACATTATATTTATATATGTACTATTATTTCATATATATATATAGCACACATATCATAAACAGGTCACATAGCACATAACACATATTGCACATATAATCACTATCTGATCTTCAATTTCAAACTTAGGAAATAATTCCTTATTTGAAACAAAATTTTAAATTTAAAACTCTCTTGCAAAGTATTTGATCATGTTTAGAAAATAAACTTTAAGTTTAAAAGAATTTGAAATCCATATTATAGTTTGACGACTTAATTGTAAGTCAAACTAAGTTGATTCAAATAACTGATCATTATTTGATAACTTAATTCGACTAGCAACTAACCTAGTGAAACTATAATAGTATTTAAGCATCTTGAAAATGTAATCGCTTTTTGAAGATAGTCTAGTTACTCGACAAGTGAAACTATATTGGATAGCTAGCCAAACTACGTTAGATCTTTAAAAGATTTTAACGAAATTTCGGCAGCATATCCTCTGTATTTCCATCATACCAGTCGACCATTGTCGACACCCAAACACAAGCAATCAACCTCATATACAATCACAATACTATATTATGGTAGTATAATACTACCATACAAACATCATCATAAACATAGCATTCAACTTACTTGCTCTTTATACTATTTAAAGAATAAACAAGTAAATAATAAACCATTCTATAAAAACTAAGTACATTGACTTATAAACACTTTACACAACTAGTACATTATTATGGATACTAGTTTACAATCAAAACAGACCAAATAGCCAAACACATTTAACAACCAAGGACATAAACCAATTTCAATAAGGCACATACTAGCACACGCCATCACACAAACACACATATTCTATCGTATTTACCATATTAAAGCTAGATACAAGATTACTCATCAAAATGTCTTATACATAGACTATTAAGAGTTTAAAGTATAACCCGACCATCTCGAAAGAATGCCAATTTACTCTGTTATATTAAAGTCAAATGAAAAATCATAAAACATGAAAGTTGTAGATACTTCTGAGATCTTTCCAAAAGGGTAAGGCTCATTAAAAACGGATAAATAACGAATTCAGAAATTGGATAAATGTGGGCTGCCTGAACAGAGTCAGGCCCTGATCGCAGAAGTAATTTGACATTTAAGACTCCTAAATCCAAGAATATGATTCTGAGTTGTGAACACAAAATGAAGAGTTTGAAAAGATATTTTCAGAATGGTATTCTTTAAAATTTTCTGATAAATATTTAATTTACTATAAATTTTCAAAGGCTGCCTCTCAGTTTTGAAAATTTTCTGGTAGCTAACAAAAACTTTAGAAATCACCTCCTTATAAGTAGGATTTTGAAAAACTTAAAGAATCAGAGTTGTAGAGAATTGAATTATCTTTCCAGAGACTCTGAAATCATAATATTCCGACCTGTAATGAATTTTATACGAATTTAGCAAGAAAACAGAACCTAATACTTTGAAATCAAACCTTATATCTTTATAACTATATTAACAATCAATTTCACACAGAAAAGCCATTTAAACACATGTTTCTCTCAGCAACAACAAAACAATGACATGCATATATCAAAACTAATATACATCAAGATATCTTAGCATGCATTACTAATTTATTGCCATAATTATGTTTAGAACTTAAATTCATAAAAGAACACTACATGTGCAAAGGAGATTAATTACATACAACACTTTTTAAACAATTAGATTCACTTAAACACTCTTATCACCATCAACTACATCACATAAGTCAAGAAATCCATTTTCTCATATATACATATACACAAGCCGCATATATATATACTTCCATGATACAAAACTTTAGTACTTTAAACCACTAAATTAACAACTATTTTCACCAAGAAACACCATATACATACACATTCTTCACATATACATACACCCGCATGTATACAACACACATAAGACATCAATTTCCAACATGCAACTATAATCCATGACATGTAATTCGATTTAACTAACACTAACACTCTATTACTCAATAAACTCAAGTGAAATCACATGAAACTCTAGTTTCACCCTCAACAACACCAAACTCAAATATACACACACCTATACATACACACGGATACCAGCATGCAAAGTACAAGTTTAATGTAAAAAAAGAGAAAAGATTAGATCCTTACCTAGCAACAAAGGAAGAAGAAAAAGTTGTGTACTTGTGTGTGTGGTTTTTGGCCGGGGGAAAAGAAAACTGAGAGGAAGAGATGGGGGAGGATGATGTCTCGGGTAAAATGAGGAAAGAAAGAGGGAGGCTGATGTTTTATTTAATAAAACAAGGGTATTTTGGTAATTTCACGTATAAAGTTTTCATTTTAATAGTTTTCTTTTGATAAATGAATGCAAAAAACGTTTCTTTAATAAAACACAAACTGTTCTGAAAGTTCTGTAAGTTATAAATTTTATATTTTTAAAATATAGAGCACGAAATTAGCTTCGCGTGCATATTTTTGAAATATTTTTCTGATGCACGGTTATTTTTGTATGAATTTTACAAGTTTAACTACGAAAAGTGCAAAAACAGTTCTTAATTCGAATTAAAAATAGGAAATAGCCCAAAATACTCACTTTCACATTATTATAAAGTTTTTAATACCAAAATAATGATTTTAGAACAATAATAAAATTTTTATTGTTTTCCAACTATTTTTCAGAAATTTAAATAAACATTTATTCACACTTTATTTTTCAATATTCACTTAAAATTTCATAAATAAATTTCCAAGCACTCTAATAATCACATAAATAAATTTCAAACATACTAATAATCAATTAAACCACATTTTAACATATAAATATCACATATTTTATTTTTTTCTAACTAACTTCTCATATTTCCATAGTTCCCACTTTTTCACTTTTCAATTTCCACTTTCACATTTCACTTTCACATTTAAATTTCCATCTTTAAATTTTATAATGCTATTATAGCATTATAAATCCACAATTCACTTTATCACAAATCCTCTGAAATACATCAGACTGGAATAAATATATAATTATATATATGTATTCTCTACTTTCACATAAATAGCACAGAAACAAATAATCATTATATTAAAATTTTACGGTCGTTACATTCTTCCCCCCTTAAAGGATTCTGTCCCCAGAATCACGCCTAAATAAACAATTAGGGATACTTCTCGAGCATTTCACTCTCAAGTTCCCATGTGAACTTTTCCACAAGAGGATTTCTCCACAAAACTTTGACTAGGGATACAGATTTATTCCTAAGCGCTTTTCTCTCCGATCTACCATCTTTATCGGATGTTCCTCATAAGACAAGCTAAATCCTTAAGTATCAATATTCTATTTCATGGTCTGCAATTGGAATCCTAAAGTTTAAGAACCATTACACAATATAATGTGAACATGGGGTATGTGCAGAGATAATATCATCTCAAACACGACTTATCTTGTCCTTCAAAACTTTGCGTAAATCCTGATGCACAGAATCTCGTCTGATGGTTCATCTATACTCCAACATTTTTAGTTTGAAGGTAAGGAATATAAAATGCAAAAGTCTCACTTGTGCCAATTCTTGATTCAAAAGTTTGTCGATGAAACACATTGTTTCAGAATAGTTGATTGGAACCAAGGTTCAATGATCAAGAAGAAAAGAATGAAAATGATAATGACATGATTGAGAACAACCATATTAGTACTTAAGATGGCTAGTCTTAGTACCATATAGTTCACAACACACATTTAGGTGGCGTCCCACCAAACTATTTGTCACGAAGACAAACAGCCACAGTACGTGTATTGTTTGTCTCAATCAGATGACCAAATTTTCAAGGAAAGAAAAGATGTTCGAAGGGAGTTGGAAGTATAGAATAGATTCTGGATACTTTTAGAAAATAATAAATATTACACTTTAGAGTGGTAGAAGAGAAATTTATTATTGGTCATTTTCATAGGTTTCTCATACACGTACTCGTATAACAATTATAACCCATTCTTTCGTATCTCGAGAGTGGATTACACATCCACATCAATGTAGCTTTTCATACCAGATTTATTACTTCTTTTCCATCAATCACGGAAACTCACCAACATGAATATTTGCAGCAATAACCTCTTTCCATGTTATTCACACTCGGAGCTTCCGAATTGCTCTTTCCTCGTAATACACTCATAGATCAAAATCTATCTAGGTTCATTTGATGGCATTAATGGTCTTCTTACATATAGAGCCCATAAGGTGATATAGCAATATTCGCATTACATTTGCTACGGCATAGATCCACTAATGACGGATGTTCATCCTTAGTTTTATTTACTGTATAAGACGTCCACTCTTAGTATATCATCCCCTGTCTGAGTCATCCTTTCTTTTGAAGATGCACCCATTGACGATGAATTGTTCTCATCTACATTCTAGTGTCTACACAAACTTGGAACTTATTCCAAAGTCTTTGAGTAATTCTTTGTCTATACCTTTCGCAATACACTATGAAACCCCATACCACATGACTATTATCCTCATCTAGTTGTCTGGTAGAAATGTTTCATTAACCAATTAGAACTGTACTAACTTGATCGATTTCTACCATCGTTCTTGTCTTATATTAAGTCCTTTTTATATACAGACAAAACTTCTGGCTCCTTTAATCCATGCAGGTTTTTTAACTTGTTTCTATACGAATAAATGTCTCCAAATCTTGGGGCACTCAAGTTTCTGTTAGTTTCAAATCAATTGCTAAATGATTTTACTTGCAAGACTTTCGTTGTTCGGTAACTATAATCAATAACCTGACCATATTGTACCAAAATGCATTCTAAACCATTATAAGAAATACCATTATAAATAGCAAGATTGTCTCGATTACCAAGTAGAACCAACATGGTTAGGATACTAACCCTTTCCTTAACTAAAAACAAAAATTCTCTCATGCTTATCTTTCTAATCAAACTTTTCCCTCCTCCTTATTGTCATTGTCACTGATGTCATTATCTTTCTTAAACAATTTCCTTATAAGAGTTGGCCATTACTAAATTTCCTTGTTTCCGTAGATATCTCTATCATTTCCCACTTCATTTAAATTTCAACACTTGTGGAATTTACGTTGATTCCCTCACGGCTACCTATTTCTTTAATAACTCAAAATTTAAAACTTCACATACAGCTATTCTTTTCTTTTCTTAGGATCATCAAGTCGTCCTTCCAGTGTTTGGTTTACTCACCCTTCGTATTTGAATAAATAACACATTATTAAAGCCTTGTATAAATTATTGTCTCTAGCAGATTTTCAAACTTAATTTCTACTTGATAGTAACTCCATTCTTAAATCAACCATAGAGAAGTATGTTTCTCTTCCCAACAGTTCAACTCAATCATCATTTCAGTTACTTAAGTTTGATTGTCTAATTGAGCTTTCCATAATCGATATACTAAGCCTTATAACTCCTTTATCCAAAATTTCTGGCAGTCAAATTGCCAGTCTTCTCATTTCAACTAGTACCATTCTGAGTAGTCTTTTGCCACTGATTTAATTCTAGGTATCGCACTAAAAATTCACTTCTCTACTATGAGATAAGCAAAGTTGCTTATCTGTAAACACACCTTGACCTCTTTAATCATGAGGATTTATTCAATCTTGAGTATTTCTTGACGGATATTCACTACATGTGTGACACACATAGGCTTCACATCCTCGTCTTCACAATCCTTTTAACTTAAAATCAGGGTCTGAATTTCTTAATGTGCTTTTGTCCTTGAAGCATAACTTCCTCGTCATTCATAGACTTCATGTTAATCTGTTTCTTCTTGTACTTATTTGTGCATCATAATCCTATAAGAAATTCATTCCTAGGGTTTATCAAATTTTTCTTAATTTGGAAGATATCATATTCACGATGAAAGAACAATATGTTATCTTAATGTCAAAATGTTAACATACAACGTGAACTCTGTCCTGATCGACTACTCTTATAACCAAATTTGGTCATAATGGTTGATCTTAAATTACAGCGTTCCTATTACCACTTCCACATTTTGAACTATATCTTTCTTAGATATAATGAAGGTCCTTACCTAAAAATTCCGATGCTCGTGATGGTCTTATGACACCTTGAAATTTTAGTTGTTTGGAGTAGTTCCTTAAAATACCTTATAGAATAGCCCACCATACCACACTTGTTACAAGTAAAATCCGGATCCACTCTTACACTTATACTTGTGCATTTCTCAGTAAAGTAATCCATTTTATTTTCTTCAACTTTATCTATGTTTATTTTCTTCCCTAGATCACTTACTTTCTTCTTTTATAATCACAGCCTTATAAACCACTGCTCACATAAGTTCGAAGTTCAAATACAGCCATCCAGCTTCTAACCTGCTGCTTAATCCGATGCTTGAAGCTCTTGGCTCCTTTTACATCCTTAAAAGCCTATTTCTGACACCATTTATGTTAAATCAGTAATCTTGGGCTTATAACCGCTTTGCTTATATTTTCTTATTTTCAACTTCAAAGTTTTACCCCCAAGTGCTCCTTCATACAGTCTTGTGTATCCTTTACTAGAAACGGCTCCGTAAATCTCTACCATGTCATCATACTTTCTCTTTCCATTTCTCTAACTGATTTCCACTGGAAACCAACTTGAAAACTCTGTCTTTTGGTCTTCACCAACTTTAACCTTGCCAAAAGTTTTATCTATTTACTTAAGCCAAACTCTGGCTTTGGTTAGTTCCACAGTTTCCTGAGCCTATGGGAATTTGGCATCTTATGAGGATATAAAACTTACCACTTACGGCTTGACGCTGTTGTTATTGTTGTGTCAAAGCAGTAGTTATTGTCAGACTGGTTATAAAATTTGGGTTATGGTAGGGTCAGTTTGACTCCAAACTTCCAGTGTTATAGGTTTGAGAAATTGGCTTGAGAGCGATATCTTCTTAACGAGTAAAGAAGCAACTTACAAAGCAATATGCTACATGCTTAAGAAATCATGTAATTTATATCCTTGTAAAAGGATTTAATTCTATCTTTTTAGTACAATAAAAAGAATTAACTCATGCAGCCTTATTACCCTATAAGTTGCTCGCTTTCCTTAAGGAAATAACAAGGTATGGTTTATTGGTAATAAAACAATTTTGGAATGTTAAGGTGGGTATATAAAAGTTGTATATGGAGGAAATAGTAAGGTGTTCAATGAATATGAAAAAAGGGGCGTACATCTGTAAAGGTAAAAGTTATGGTTCCAACACTTGAGTTCAAAAATAACAGGAGAGAAAACAGCAGTCCGACGATTAGTCAAAGGGGTAAAATAATGGGAAAAACAACCCCAAATGTCACAAGTTGCTAGACAACAACAAGGAAATTATCGAAATCAATGGTGACCTACACATCCAAAAAGATTAACTTAGAACCATCCGATACTGACGTAAAATAGTATCTAAACAAGTTCTACTAACTGAGCTGAGTACCACGCCAACAACTTCTTTTCCCAATAGCTTAATATCTCTTTTGTCGAGCAATTCTTAACAAAGTCCACATCCATCTTTCCAACTTCATCAATCTCCCAGTCCTTTCCCAAGAAGTGTAAACAGATGATCCTTCCCGAAGACGACCACATGCCATCTCTTCTAGATGTTCAATCCTAGATACCCACTCACATTCAGAAATGTCTACCCGTTGCCTAGTCTCATTAGACATCTGATCAACTAAGGATCTTAATTCTGAACCTTGTCCAAACACCATTTTTCGGTCGCGTGATAGCTCCGCATAAATGTAGTAGGGAATTTGTGGAACTAGAATTGTCACAGGGGCCGAAACAGGTTCCATAGCTGGTAAGACAAGAGTCCCGGTAGTCGATCTGACCGGCTGCCACACAATTTCTTCCTCAAAATCAATCTCAGCCTCGTACTCATGACTAGACGCTAAGGCTGAAGGGTCGGTAGGAGAAGTCCTATCCGATTCATCATCATTGATGCTGCTATCCGGCATCTGCGATAATATAGGTATGCAAGGTGAAACGAAAAAGGTTATCTTAAATTCTAACGCCATCGTATCGTAGAGATCTTAAAGTCGAGACTATATCCTACAATCCCAACCCAAAATCTATATAGTTTAAAATTTAATTCCTAACTTAATATTCCTACAACCCACCGAATCCTGACTTGTTTCAATGACCAAAACCTGTAGCTCTGATACCAAACTGTGACACCCTCATAATCAGGGGCCTAGATTATGGAGTCACCATGCTACAAATTACAATAATATAAAACATAATCATAAACATAATGCCATGGCCCCTTGCACTGCTACAGGATCTAATACAGGTTAAGGTATAAAACAAGTTACATCTAACTACACAATATGATGCTATTATAATCTTTTCTAAATACAAAAGATAACTTCATATAGAAGCTGCCACTGATCTACCCCCTTTCTAGCTACCTGCGATGTCATAGCGAATCTAACTGTGCGCGAAGGTCCAAAGTTAGCATTCTTCCTAGCTGACCTTCTAAATCCAACCAGACTCGAGCTTAACTGTAAAATTTAGATAACAAAGCAACGTGAGCTATAAAAGCTCAGTAAGTAACAATAACATTAAAATAGTTAAGCTATCAGGGATCAATAGGTATCAAGGCCAACTATGATATTCAAATGGAAATCCAATATAAGGAATAAGGAAAGGAATTATAGAAAATTTCCTTATCGTCAGTTCAAAATTCAAGTTTTCTTTCAAAACTCTTCATAAAATTCTTTCTAACATCTTTTCAAAAACCTTTTCAAGCAAACATTTTCTAAGAAAATCTTTATTTCAAAACATATCTTTTGATTGGAGTTTTCCCACAACGTCATAGACAATACGGGTGATCAGCCACGTAATGCCTCCCATCAGGACCTAATCGTCCTTCTGAGCTTCCATGTATATAGGGTCCCCTAAAACTAGTTCCAAAACTAGTCAGCTAGACTTATTGCCATTGCTAGCGCAACAAAACCAAAAATGCTGGACCGGCGTCACTCGGCCACTTACGCCTCCAATCTATAGGAATCCGTAGAAAATATTTTTGACGGAATTCCTATATCAATTATGAAAATATCTTTCAATTTTAAGCTTTACCAACCTTTTGATGAAATAAGACCTTATTGGAAAGTCTGAAATCATATTTAAGTTCATTTTTGAAACTCAGGGATATCATGTCAAGTATCAGGTATCAAAAAGAACGTAATGGGTTCAAACATAGGTATTATCAACAATGAACCAAAAGGTTCTCATAATGAATGAAATTGTGAGCATTTGAAAATATAAAGGAAACAGGCTTATTTATCAATGACTGAGATATGGTATTCAAAATTTAAATCAACAGGCAGGAATATAAGTAAGACAGAGAGAGCAGTTGAGGTTTCGTTACTTGCCTCTCAAAAGTATCACACTATCACAGTCCTGCCTAACCACAATCTTCACTGGATCTTAGCTTTAACTTTTTCCTTTCCTACGCTTGTGTATCTCACTCTTTAACTCTTCACGAGTAATAACTCTATTTCAGAATCATTCTAAATATAGTTCGACGTTCACTTCAAACGTCTACCTTAACTACCCCTTTCGCGATACCTACATTATATTTATATATGTACTATTATTTTATATATATATATATATAACACACATATCATAAATAGGTCACATAGCACATAACACATATTTCACATATAGGCACTATCCGATCTTCAATTTCAAACTTAGGAAATAATTCCTTATTTGAAAAAAAATTTTAAATTTAAAACTTTCTTGCAAATTATTTTATCATGTTTAGAAAAAAACTTTAAGTTTAAAAGAATTTGAAATCCATATTATAGTCTGACAAATTAATTGTAAGTCAAACTAAGTTGATTCGAATAACTGATCGTTATTTGATAACTTAATTCGACTAGCAACTAACCTAGTGAAACTATAATAGTATTTAAGCATCTTGAAAATATAATCGCTTTTCGAAGATAGTCTAGTTACTCGACAAGTGAAACTACATTGGATAGCTAGCCAAACTACGTTAGATCTTTAAAAGATTTTAACGAAATTTCGGCAGCATATCCTCTGTATTTCCAACATACCAGTCGACCATTGTCGACACCCAAACACAAGCAATCAGCCTCATATACAATCACAATACTATATTATGGTAGTATAATACTACTATACAAACTTCATCACAAACATACCATTCAACTTACTTGCTCTTTATACTATTTCAAGAATAAACAAGTAAATAATAAACCATTCTATAAAAACTAAGTACATTGACTTATAAACACTTTACACAACTAGTACATTATTATGGATACTAGTTTACAATCAAACAGACCAAATAGCCAAACACATTTAACAACCAAGGACATAAACCAACTTCAATAAGGCACATACCAGCACACGCCATCACACAAACACACATATTCTATCGTATTTACCATATTAAAGCTAGATACAAGATTACTCATCAAAATGTCTTATACATAGACTATTAAGAGTTTAAAGTATAACCCGACCATCTCGAAAGAATGCCAATTGACTCTGTTATATTAAAGTCAAATGAAAAATCATAAAACATGAAAGTTGTAGATACTTCTGAGATCTTTCCAAAAGGGTAAGGCTCATTAAAAACGGATAAATAATGAATTCAGAAATTGGATAAATGTGGGCTGCCTGAACAGAGTCAGGCCCTGATCGCAGAAGTAATTTGATATTTAAGACTCCTAAATCCCAGAATATGACTCTGAGTTGTGAACACAAAATGAAGAGTTTGAAAAGATATTTTCAGAATGGTATTCTTCAAAATTTTCTGATAAATATTTAATTTACTATAAATTTTCAAAGTCTGTCTCTCAGTTTTGAAAATTTTCTGGCAGGTTACAAAAACTTCAGAAATCACCTCCTTATAAGCAGAATTTCGAAAAACTTAAAGAATCAAAGTTGTAGAGAATTGAATTATCTTTCTAGAGAATCTGAAATCATAACATTCTGAACTGTGATGAATTTTATACGAATTTAGCAAGAAAACAGAACCTAATACTTTGAAATCAAACCTTATATCTTTATAACTATATTAACAATCAATTTCACACAGAAAAGCCATTTAAACACATGTTTCTCTCAGCCACAACAAAACAATGACATGCATATATCAAAACTAATATACATCAAGATATCTTAGCATGCATTACTAATTTATTGCCACAATTATGTTTAGAACTTAAATTCATAAAAGAACACTATATGTGCAAAGGAGATTAATTACATACAACACTTTTTAACCAATTAGATTCACTTAAACACTCTTATCACCATCAACTACATCACATAAGTCAATAAATCCATTTTCTCATATATACATATACACAAGCCGCATATATATATACTTCCATGATACAAAACTTTAGTACTTTAAACCACTAAATTAACAACTATTTTCACCAAGAAACACCATATACATACACATTCTTCACATATACATACACCCGCATGTATACAACACACATAAGACATCAATTTCCAACATGCAACTATAATCCATGACATGCAATTTGAATTAACTAACACTAACACTCTATTACTCAATAAACTCAAGTGAAATCACATGAAACTCTAGTTTCACCCTCAACAACACCAAACTCAAATATACACACACCTATACATACACACGGATACCAGCATGCAAAGTACAAGTTTAATGTAAAAAAAGAGAAAAGATTAGATCCTTACCTAGCAACAAAGGAAGAAGAAAAAGTTGTGTACTTGTGTGTGTTGTTTTTGGCCGGGGGAAAAGAAAACCGAGAGGAAGAGAAGGGGGAGGATGATGTCTTGGGTAAAATGAGGAAAGAAAGAGGGAGGCTGATGTTTTATTTAATAAAATAAGGGTATTTTGGTAATTTCACGTATAAAATTTTTGTTTTAATAGTTTTCTTTTGATAAATGAATGCAAAAAACGTTTCTTTAATAAAACACAAACTGTTCTGAAAGTTCTGTAAGTTATAAATTTTATATTTTTTAAATATAGAGCACGAAATTAGCTTCGCGTGCATATTTTTGAAATATTTTTCTGATATACGGTTATTTTTGTATGAATTTTACAAGTTTGACTACGAAAAGTGCAAAAACAGTTCTTAATTCGAATTAAAAATAGGAAATAGCCCAAAATACTCACTTTCACATTATTATAAAGTTTTTAATACCAAAATAATGATTTTAGAACAATAATAAAAATTTTATTGTTTTCCAACTATTTTTCAGAAATTTAAATAAATATTTATTCACACTTTATTTTTCAATATTCACTTAAAATTTCATAAATAAATTTCCAAGCACTCTAATAATCACATAAATAAATTTCAAACATACTAATAATCAATTAAACCACACTTTAGCATATAAATATCACATATTTTATTTTTTTCTAACTAACTTCTCATATTTCCATAGTTCCCACTTTTTCACTTTTCAATTTCCACTTTCACATTTCACTTTCACATTTAAATTTCCATCTTTAAATTTTATAATGCTATTATAACATCAATAAATCCACAATTCACTTTATCACAAATCCTCTGAAATACATCAGACTGGAATAAATATATAATTATATATATTTATTCTCTACTTTCACATAAATAGCCCAGAAACAAATAATCATTATATTAAAATTTTACGGTCGTTACAGGGAATGATTGAATAAGACACCCTTATCAGGGATATATGACTTGATTATCCATGAAAGGATGAATGTACCTTTTTAAAGGTGGAATTAAGGATAGAACATCGGTAACTTAAAATGAATCCTAGGGGAATGCATAAAGGTTGGAATTTCACCCTTAATAGGGAAAGCATGAGTTTTGACAGTATGAATTGGAAAGGATTAAGATAACAACAACCTTTAAAGATCAGTAGAGAAATATTTTCAGAAATACATAGACAATGGTTCTAGTATTAGTATATGGTATTTTGATATGCCCTGTATCTAGGGAATACAGGAGGAACGATTCAATGATAACCTTAGAGGTTTTACATGGAGAAAGGTAATTTTCAAAATTCTCAAGAATAGAAATGTTGATAAAGGAAATATGACGTAATTATAATGATGCCAAGTGGGGCACGTGTTAAACCATGAGAAAGTATGGATCGAACCAGTAAAGGTCGAAATTGTTCAGGGCAATTAGGGCCTAAGATAAAAGATGTTCTAAGTATGATTGAGAGTCAGTCGTGACAGTGATTAACCTCTAAAGACTGAGGCAATAACTTATGGAAAAATGGTGATATTTTTTTTTACTCATCAGATTTTAAGGAAAACATCTTCACAAAAGCAGTGATTGAAATAAGGTAGAAAATTTATTTGGAGGTGGTTAAAATGACATTGACTGTAAGGAAATTTTACTATCAGGAAAGGCCAAAGAGGTGGCCGACACTTTAAATGTAAGAGGATGATTATAGGCGCTCGTGCGAGAGGAATACAGTAACGATGGTTGAAGCCGGGAAGATTGTATTATGGTTTGGAAGATTGACATTCCTTCTGATGACTGTGCAATACCCAACCGTAATAGTAGTTTGGTAAAGGTTTAATTCGTGTAATCGCCATGAGCGGGCTATCTATCCTAGAAGGTTCTATATTGAGAATAAGCCAGGACCATGTTTCAAAAAGGACTAAACAAACCTTTGAGTTAAGTCTTCTATTGAAGGCATATGATTAAGAATGGTATTAACCTGCTATCGTTTCTTTGATTGAAACTCTTATGCAATTTTATCTGCTTCATGTCATGAAAGTACGTCAGAATTTGGAGTGTTCTTCATGAATTATGAATGGTGATTATGTTAACTCCTTAGAGGAATTCTATACGACATGTATGGACTCCGTATGGTTAGATATTAAGATTTCATGGAAAGTGAATGAAGACAGTAGGTCAATGGTGGACCATAGTAATGCAGGAATGATTCTACGAGTAATGAGCTGATTACTTGCAACTGTGAGAGTTGTATTGTAATGGATGTTGAGATTGGGTACCACTAATCGGGTTGTGGTGATGTATAAGTTATTATTGGTAGACCTTTTTAAGTCGATTATCTACCTATTGAATACTTATTCCTTCTTATCAATAGAGAGTTGTATTACTATACGAGGAAGGTTTGCGGTGCAAGCATAGAATTCTAGTAACGATGATGTCTAGAATGAGATTCCAGATTCGATTTTCGATGTCGAGGGAGTTTCAAAGGTGATTGAGTATAAGCTCGAGGAAGAGCATGGGTCCATAGAATGATGGATGGAATAGCAAAAATATTTAAGCATGCAAAATGCGATGCGATAATACTTGATGTTGATATATATACACATATGTTTTGTTCTCCTATGACAAACCTCTATAGTTTAGAGGTAGGTTCCAAGCCAGATATTTTGTGGCAGTATTTTTTTTCATATATACAATTCTCTTCAATTCGTTATTTTCTCTTCTTTTCATTTCATATAAACTGAGAAGAACAACCCTTCCAGAAGGGGAGGTATTGCCGAATGACTATCTATCTGTGTGATAGAAGCCTAGTAGGATACCATCTATTGTTTAATTGCTTGTCAAGTACTAAAGGCTGGCCACCTTCTGTACTAACTATGCAATGTAACAAGTGTTCATGATCATAGTGATCTCTCAATAAATTATTTTACTTCTATATGAAGGACCAAGCTTTCGAAGATGGAGGCAGCTAGAGAGGAAGTGGTACCAAGTATGGTGGTATTCCGATTCTAACGCATTCGTGATACTAAGGTTGACGTGGTTATTAAGAGGTTATAGAACGCTAACGAGCAAAAGTATAACCAGTATAATATTAGGAACGGAAGGTAGTAGCGATTATGAACTGGAAAAGAATGGGTATTGAGAAGCAAAAGCTCTAATGCTAAAAACTATAATGAGAGTCTGTGCAATAGACTTGAAAGAAGTTGGAATGATCACTTAACGCGGATTGAGTTTTCTCACGATAATAGATCGTATGTCAGGTATCGAGATGTCGTCTTATGAGATCTTTGAGGGAAGATAATATCGATCTCCCTTATATTAGGATGAAGTTGTAGAGCGCAAGATGCTCGGACCAGCAGTGGTCCAAAGGACCAAGAATATAATAGATCTAATCAGAGGACGGCTGGGAGTAGCCCAAGATGGACATAAGAAGTATGCTGATTTGACAATGAAAGGACAAAGAGTATGAAGGAGGGAACCTTGTATTGTTAAAAGTATTCCCTTGGAAAGGACGGATGGGGTTCGGAAAGAAAAGAAAGCTAAGTCCACGATTTGTTGGATCCTTAGAGATATTAAGACGTATTGGGAAGTTAGCATATGAGCTAGCCCTATCCCCGAACCTGTAACAAGTTCATAACATGTTTCACATATCAATGTTAAGGAAGTATAATCCGAATGCCAGATAAATAAGGGCATATGAGCGCATAGACATGCAACCAGGCGTAACCTATATGGAGCAACCAGGAAGGGTTATAGATGAAAAGGGATTAAGTGCTTAGGAGAAGGGTTATCAAACTATTCAGAGTTTGATGGAAGAACGACAATGTGGGAAAATTTACTTGAGAGTTAGAAAGTGCAATGCTAAGAAAGTATCCCTATTCATTTTCTATCTGATCCCGGGACGGAATCCTTTTAAGGAGGGGAGACTGTAATAACCCCATGTTTTGGAATTTTTGAAACCCTTATGAATAGTATTTTGCTGATTATGCTGAATAAGAAAACTTTTCATGCCACACTATGTAGGGGTTCTTTTATTGATCTTCTGGGATATTATTAGTACTCTATGTGGTATATAAGTGTATGTAAAGATCGTCAGAATCCAAATCCGAACACTTTGATTTTTCCCGAAAATCCACCAGATACCGAAGGAATTTAGTATAAGGTAACAGGATAAAAAGGATTTAAATTCAAGGATTTTAAGAGAGGATCATAAAAGGAATATAATGTATTGAGAAAGGTTAAGGGAACCCAAGTAATAAGATCCCGGGTATGATCCCTCAAACGATAAACGAGAACGAAAGTTAAGCGAACCGTATAACAGATCAGCGGTCATTAGGCAAGCAATTAAGAGTTAATCAAAGAGGTTAGGGATGATGATGTCATCAAACCAACAAGATGACATAGGAAAGGTGACATAAGCATGACATAAGGGAAGGAGGTGTGGTTGATTAATAACCACCCAATTTTTCATGGGTAAAAAGGTAATTAATCAAAAACAAAAGCTAGAAACCAAGCAAACAAATCAAAAAACACAAAACACTCCATTTTCTTCATCAAGCTCTCGGCTTTCCTTCATTTTCAAGGATAAGAAAATCCAAATTCAAGCTCCAAGCATTGTTAAATCGTGAGGTAATTATCCAAGGTTCCTTGTACTTAGATATAGTTATCCTATGAATCTAAGCTCCAAATTCCTTCACAATCTCTTCCTAAAAATCATGGAAAAAGATGGTGAATAGTGTTTTTCAAGAACTAAATTTTTGTTCTTGAATTTTTGTTTAGATTAAGCTTGGATAAGGACTTTCAAGGGTGATTCCAAGCTAATTAGTTACTCCCACTCACAAGGAAGGTATAACCCCTCCAAACCCTAACTTTATTTGAGTAATTAGGTTTAGTTTTGTTGTTATAATTCATGAGAGGCTTGTTTGTTGTGAATGTAGAGATTAGTTGGTTTTGTGAAGTTTTTGGAGTGGTAATTCTTGGATTGTTGATTAATGAACTTAAGTGTAGTTTAAATTCATGTTTAAGAATAGTATAAATTGATAATGTGGAGTTGTTGGGGCTGTTATGATGAAGTATGGATGGAGTTTGGTTGGGATGTTGATTGTGAGTTGATTGTGAGATGATTTGGAGTGGTTTAAATTTGGGTAATAGCGTAAACATAGCCGTCGTAATGTCTGATTTACTCTAGGCTGTTTTTGTTCTTAACATTAGGACCCGTGAACTCACTGCTAGGTTTTGACCATTGCCATGATTAGATAGTTCATGTTACGAGCTTCGTTTTAATATGTAGTTCGTTTGATTCCGATGTACGGTTTAGGAGAAACGACCATTTTAAGTAACGACGTTTCGCGAACGAATCATTACCCCTCGCCTTACTTTGAAACATAGGTTAAAGACCTAAAAGGACTAATTGGAGTATGAAACAATTATGTAAAGTGTATTAGGCAGTTGGTAAGACACTCGCGAAAGAATCGCCTTAAAACTCGTAATGGTTAATTTATTAAAAATGGTGGAGCCGAGGGTACTCGAGCGACTTAAGAGAATCAATAAGCGCAAAGCGAGCGTTAGAGTCTAAATTGGTTAAAGTATAGATTGATAAGTGACTTTGGTTTAATTCCAACTTATATGTTGTTTATAGGTTACCAGACTCGTCCCAAGCCATTTGTAACCCCCAGTCGCTCAGGCAAGTTTTCTACCCGTTATACTGTTGTTGTGATGTATACATATGTATATGCATTATCTTGTGATAGATGCATGATGGTTAAATTAGCAAATTCTTGCGATATATTGTAGCATGTGATATGGTATATATGCATGCCTGTTTCGCAATCTTGATACATATATCTGTTGATTCAGTTGGTAATACCTATGCTAGAGATAAGCGGTATTTGCATATACCCTTAGTATAGGGGACCCAAAGGTGAATATTTTTCTAAAACCGGGAGTCGATGCTCCCGAGTATATTATATATATTTATGTATATATATATATATAGATATAGTTTTCAAAACTATGAATTGAATAAGGTTTATTCGATAACTTTATTTTATTAATAAATATTTTTTGAATATTCATTCGAGGGCTTATGACCCTGTTTATTTTATTAATGAATATTATTATTTGAATATTCATTCGAGGACTTATGACTCCGATTATTTACTAATTATTATTCTTAATTTTATTAAAGAATAATGTGTCGATAATCAAACTTACTTTTGATTATTCAAATAAAGATAGTACTTTGTATAAGTATATCTTTGGTTATTTAATATTCATTGCAAGTATAAGTTTTAAAACTTCTACTTCAATTATTTTTATAAAGATTATTCTTTATGAGAATATTATTTAAATAATAATATTCGGATATTTTCTAATAAATCGGGACTGATTTATTTCATTAAATCAGCATTACTCCAAACATTCTTAAAAATGTTTGCGAGCCTTCAAAATGATTTTAAAAGTTAGAGCGGACCCCAAAACTCATTTTTTTTATATATTTAAGATCTTCTTTCCAAAGGGGATTTAAATATTCGCTCAAAACCTGAGGGATCCGGCATTGTGGTGTGTTTTATATTCGCAACCAGGTTGCTATTTTGATAAAAGAGTTTTGATTACTTACCCAATACTCGGGAAGTAAAATTCTTGGAACAAGTTAATCCATTAACAGGCATCGCCTGGGAAATATCGGTGAGTTTCCCTTGCCAACTAGATACGACTTTTTGGTGGAGCCGTATCAACAAGTTTCTACTTGGGGAAAGTGGGGACGAGCTTTACGTTTCAGAGTCATGGATTTCATCTGAACTAGGAGTGGCGTAAGTGGTCGAGTGGCGCCGGCCCAGCCTTATTATATTGGCCCAAATGGCCTGGAAGTTCCGCTAAGATGGTACATTCCTTAGGAGTCCGGTGTTCGGTTGACAAGTAAATCGGACAGGTTCTCCTCTACATGTAGAAAATGGCGGGGTTGTACTACTACGACTGATCATCGTAAGTGGTCTTCCTGGCGCGACAAAACTCCCGTAATGAGTTCATCATCCAGTTGGATATTTTTGCAACACTACCCAGAGCACTTCGATAGGAAGGCTACGGTTGGGCGATTGTGGAGTGTTGGCAGGGAACAGTTTTCAAAATGATGTTTGCATCAAATGAAGTATCTCGTAACTTCATTTTATTTTGATGATATTTTAAAGATTGATTCTATACAAGTTTTGTCTTGTAGCTTAATCTATGGGATGAACTATTTATACATTGAACGGTGGTAGTTCAAGTAGTATTCGGAAAAGATATAAGTATATTGGAGTATCTTATAACTTCATCTTTTAAACTTATATCTAGTTAATGATTGTCTTATGAATGACAAAGATTTCAGGAAAACGTTGAGACAAGGTCAGATATATTAGATCACCTTGCAACGATATTTTTATACAGTTATAAACTGGAACTCTGTGTATATTATACATGTCAGAGGATTTCAAAGATTGTGAAAAGTATATATGTATATATACTAAATATTTTGTGACTTGGTCGCGTTAAGATATCAACTTGGTTCATTTCCTTTTGACCAAGACTTTCATGAGTACTATGAGAATGCTCATATATTGTTAATCATTATACATATTATTTTGGTGGGCTTGTTGCTCACCCTTGCTTTCTTCTTTCATCACACAACAACAGATAGAAAAGATGAACAGGACCAAGCTCCCGATTCGCAAGCGGTTAGGAAACGTTCCGCAGTTTCCTGTAGGCGTTGATGCCGTTATAGCCGATGTAGGATCTACCAATAGGCTAGGCTTTCAACTTCTGATGTACCAGATTTATGTATATTTATGAATTGTAATAATGGCAAAGAAATGTAAATTTATTTAGAAACCCTTTTGAGGTGTAATGGCTTATAATTGTGGAATAAAACGACTTGTGTTATTTTTGGTATTCATCTCTGAGACTATAACTTGTGGTGTGTGTCTGTATATTGTGGGGTCACAGTACGGAGTAGTTGGTTGATTATTAAGATTAAGTATTATTAAGGGAAATGGAACTCGTGACAACCCGGATCCCCGACCCCGGATTTGGGGGTGTTACAAATTTTCTCCGACTTGTAACTGTGCCTGATTTTAGGAAAATATATGCTCTTCTTTTTGCGCTTTCTCTAAGTTCTTTCCTATCAGTGCATCTCCATGTATTTCTACCAGACATTCATAACATGTTTCTGAAATCTTGATTAGCCCTATTGACTTCTATTATGATTTTTCCTTCTTCTCTTCTTTCTTTTTCGTCAATTTCAGCATTATAAGCATCAACATAAGCAGACAAGATTTATAGATTTAAATGTTCCAAGACATCTTCTTCTCCATCTTCAGCCAAGTCAGGATTAGACCATCTGTCAGGATCAGGAACTGAACTATCAGGATTGGCAATGTCAAGATTTGGGCTTGTTTTGTCAGGAGCTGCATTAGTTTGTAATTGTCTTGGTCTTCTAAACAACTGAACTTCTTCTTCTTGACCTTCTATTCTGTAGACATTTAAATTTGGCACTTCTATTGGTTTAGGTACATGATTGAGTAATATAGGATCAGTATGCAATTTGGGAGCCTGAGACTAAGATGTCTCAAGTATTTCTTCAACCCTGTAATATCTCTGAGCATCATCAGGATTGTCAATTATCACTTCATTTTCATCAGGAATTGAAGATACAGTTTGCTTTTCCATCAGGATCTGAGAGTGAGTAACTGTTTGATTTTTTACAGTCTTTGAACCACCTTGAGAGACATAAGTTGGCTATGTGGTTTGAGTTTGAGTTTGAACTCCAGTTCTAGATTAAACCACCACAATATTAGAGGTCCCTGTACCTTGATTTCCACCATCATTATCAAGATTGATATCTTTCCTCAAAACTGATTCAGGTGCACATTTTGTCTTAGCTACCATCTCCCCCTTTTTGAAATCAAGACCCAGTAATAAGGAGAAAATGGCATCCTATTTTGATTTGTAGCCTTTTGAGATGCTTCAATAGCATCTAATCTCCCAGTCATCTTTTCTTGTTTAGCTTCCATACTCAACATCTTATTGACTAAGCCATTGTGCTTATTGGTGCCTTTGATAGTCACAGAAAGATCAAAAACTTCCTCTCTTAAATCAACATTAGAATCTTTCAATAAAGAAATAGAAGATTGCATCCCTTTGACCAACACAGTAGTAGCCTTGATCACATTCTTCAAGTCACGATTTGAAGTAGAAGTAACAACATGATCTGCAAAAGTGTGAGAAGCTTATATAGAGATTATTTCACTGGCTAGCCTCCAGGAATGAATCCACTCATGTGCTCTATGAGAATTAAGAGTATCATGGCCTGATGAGGATCCATAAGTAGAAAGTTTATAAGCCTTCAATGTAACTTTGAGCTGTGCTTCATCAGGATCATCACCATCAGAATCAGAATCAGTACTATAGGCTTTAGGAACATCAGGAAAATCAGGAACCGACTCATTAACTTTCCCTTTAAGTTTAAGATAAGGAATTGACTTATAAGGCCCAGCATCCTGTGATGAACCTGAAATTATAGAATAAGGAACACCTAAATCTCTCTATTCTTATAAAGTAATCTCATCACTTCTCACACATATATTACTTTTGAGTGTATGTTCTCACTTTTATCACTCAATTCGACCTCTCCTTTTTCCAGTTCAGGAGACTGCCTCTGAGTAATTCTGTTTATATTAAATATTTTCCCACATACTCACTAAAAAAGTTCAGTTGACTCACAATATACGAAATAAGAGGTGGCAAAGATGAGTGGTCTATAGTCATATAAATAGGGGTATCCTCATGTAAGGGTCTATTTAGAATCATACTGGCAGATAAAGTAGTTGTTTAAAAAAAAGATGTACATGTTATAGTTGTATCCATTGGTAGAGCAGATAAAGGAGTCACCAAGATAGCTCTAGTGTTATTTCTTGCAGTAACAAGAACAATCTCTGCATTAGAAATTAAAATGTCAGGAAGATATGCATCAGGATTAACATCAGGAATGGATGTGTCAGGAATCGCTGTGTCGGGATTGGACCCTGTGTCAGGATTTGAAACTTTGTCTGCATCAATACTTTGAACTGATGGTTCTTGTGTGACTGGAGGTTTTGAAGCTACTTCAACCCTTTGAGTTGAAGGTTTTTGTTGGCTTCCCTCAAAGACAGATGTTGGTGAGACTGCATAGCTGTATGAACAGTTACGTGATAACTCAACAAGATAACAACACTAGAACATGACAGGTTAATAGTACTATGACTACACAAGAAATCAGGAAGAATGAAGACAAGGCAAATACAAAGGATCAGATGATTAGAAGAAGCCTGAAAGTCTATTTACAGGTCACTGAAAAAAGTTCATTAATATGTTCATGCCTCAGTGAAGAACAAAGGTTAAAGACTTTCAGGGTTTCAGAAATGTTGAAGATTCAGTATAAAAGTGCTACCAGAAAATTTAATTGTATTGGCATTTATAGAAAAATAGACAGTGTATGAAGCATAGGAATCTGAAGAATTGAAGACATGGTATAGACAAAGGTAACAGAAAATAATTACAGTCTTGTAGCTATACTCACTGACAGGAGTTCATTTATATGTTCAAGCATTGTTGAAGAACAGTGAATGAAGTATTCAAGATTGTAGTAGCAATGAAGATGTTGTCTAAAGTACCAGAAAGGATTCCAGTGAAAGTACATTTGTTTGTTGACAGTCAGTGTTAGAAACAATGGATATTCAACCAATGTGTATCAACTTAGAAACACAAGACAAATTAAATTAAGTTTACTCAATGGTAGTTGTTTGTGAACCAGACCAGTGCACCAAACATCAGTATACAAGAAGGGATTTTGATTCAGTTACAGAAGAAAATGTTGATACAAAGCAGAATGTTTTGGCAAAAGCAATAATACTTTAAGTCAGAACACTATTCCTCCTTGGTCGCCATAGAAGCTCTAGTCGCCACAGAAGTAGACAGTGTCCTTGGTCGCCATAGAGTCTCTAGTCGCCACAGAAGCAAACTGTTGTTGCTTGGTCACCATAGAGCCTCTAGTCGCCACAGAAGCTAACTGTTGTTGCTTGGTCGCCATAGAGCCTCTAGTCGCCATAAAAGCAAACTGTTATTGTTTGGTCGCCATCGAGCTCCTAGTCGCCATAGAAGCCGACTGTCTATCTGGTCGCCATATCTCCTAGTCGCCATCGAAGGCATAAGGGCTACCTAGTCGCCACAGAGCTTAGTCGCCACAAAAGCTTGCCCTGGTCACCATAGGAGAGTTATATTCATTGATTCATTTGCAGCAATTCAAGGATTTGTGTGGACACAGAAATGTCACCTGTCCAATTGAATTGATATAAGTCTATACTTTGAAGCAGAATGAAGTGGTTTGGAGTTCTGTTCATCTTCTCTCTCACGGGATTTGATGAAAACAAGAAACAAAGAGAATACAGAAAGGCTCAGCACATTGATATCCGTTTAACTTCTCACCGGAGTAATGTTATAATGCTCGATTTAACTCTTATATATTAATAGGGGCATTATAATCGTTAATCGGTAATTAAATCCTTAGTTAAACAAAAGCTTGATCATTGTATAGGATTTGATTTGTAAATCTTTGTAGAAGCTAGGAATTTTGTTGTTCTTAGATTGTAGCCGGTAACGTTATTTACCGGAGTGTAGCAACACCCCTCACGGATTTATATATGAATATATACTTTCCCGAATATCTTGTGTTCCTCGTGTTATTGTTCCAAACACTATTCAGCTCAAGAACACGAAACCACTAACTGAGCACTAAATCTATATCCGCTAAAGATTAGAAAGAATTTTTAATTTAGTGATTATCGTATTCAACCCCCCTTCTACGATAATTCGGGACCTAACAATTGGTATCGGAGCTTGTTGATCGATATATAGATCAGATCTGGTGTGTCGGCCCAAACAATCAAGTTCTCATATTTTCAGATTTTTTAATTTTCAAAAATTATCAACACTTGAGATTTTTGAATTTTAAATAATTTGGACTTAGCCATAATTTTTATTTCTGATTTATTTATTTTTCCATAAAATTTAAAATTCTTCAATTTAAATTTTTATTAAATAATAATTTACATTTTATTTAATTTTTAAGAAAATTTGAAATTCTTGAAAATTAGATTTTACTTAAATATTTATTTTTGATTAATTTATTTTCTAAGAAAATTAAAAATATTGGAAATTTAAATTTCTCTTAAATATTAAATTAAGGGTACTCAAAGTATCAGTAGACTCAAGATTCCTCCGGGCGTTAAAGATGATTTTAATCTTTTGAAAAAAACGAAGACCATGTGTTATTTAGACGGAAAATTCCCGAACGCGGAAATTATAGGAAATGGTTTTCTTACTCCGATGGAACCGATTTCAAGACCTATAGACAAAAATTGTAGAATTTCCTCAAAGGCTTACTCCATAGGATACCACTGGGTTTTCAGACGCAGGGAATGAATGAAATTTCTACGGGTACAACTTTTCTCGGAGATTTTAAGACAACTCGATGATTCTAGATTATAGAGTCACACAGTGGTTTGTACCAATGCTATATTTATCCGAGAATCAATGAGATAATACATGCAGGAATTGTGGAGGTCAGAGAGAATAGCGGGGACAAACAGACATCTCAGTCACAGGTAGTAAAGTTGGAACCTCTGAACAGAATGTAAGAGTTACTGATAACTGAATTAGAAGAAGCGCAGGTAGAAGTACTTGAGGGACTAGATGTCAAGGCACTGTTTCACTTGTCAGGGAAGTTTAGTCGAATCAGATTCACAAGGAGTACTTATGCTATATCCAAGGATCAAGCCTATCTATTTCGAAGCAGAGATTCTTATAGATTCAATTCAAGAGGTGACTACAAGACTGAGATTTGGACATAAACAAGATTTGATAGCTACAGGTTTGACAAGCAATATGTGTCAAGTAACTATCAGGGGTTTTTATACAACAGAACAAGAAGCTTGACAAACAAGGATAAGTAGGGATTCAGTTGAAGAGTTGAGACAAAGGTGGAATGTTTTCTTAGGGAAACAACCAGTCAAAACTTATAGTGCATGGGAAAGAGTTGGGATGGATCAGATAACGAGAGTAATGAATATCTTGCTTTCATAGAAATCTCTGAAGATGATCCAACTCACATATCTCAGGTTTTAATTTCTTGAACCACTGCAATATTTTGCTCTCAATATTCAATGCATGATAAGATCTTAGTGTTTAAATGTTTAACACTCGCACAAGCATGATAGCATCACACATAGATAATGTTGAACTAGTTCACTAGATTATTTTTCTGGTAACTGGGATTGATGTTTACCTTGTGCATGTTACTTTAGATGATCTTAAATATGTGATTGAATATTTGTTGAACATGATTAATTGCTTTAGTGAGATATATGTTTTCCAGCACTTAAGACCTTTGTTTATGTGTACTCTCTGTATCCTATTACAATGTGATTTATTGATTTGATCTGAATTGTTTGTTAAGATGTATTAGTTTATAACTGGATTGATATATCTAGATAAGATTTATCAATGGGATTGGACTAGATAGAATTAATAATTTATTTGTTAATTTTGTTTGTTCCATATTATGCCTATATAGCTTAATTCTTAAGTGTAATATTTCTGAATGAGTGCCATGTATTCTTAATACAATGCTTGCTTAATTTTATGCCATGAATGCATCTCTTAGTACTTACATTAATTGTAGAAAAAGCATGTTTAGGATTACATTAGGGCAAAGACTGCTAGTCCTCCTTATGTAAGGTTGGAAGCATTTTCCCCTAGCCTAGAGAAAAATCTTTCAAGGGTATTAAATTGGAGAAAATGGTCAGTCAAAGATAAGAATTAGCATGATAAGGTTGCAACTGTTGTTATCTCTGATTATAATAATATATCTAATCCATCTAGACCCAAACTAATAAGTTGGGTACCAAGAACTGTTAATCTATTTGTGAGTGCAGGACATAACAGGTTAATTGATTTATATGTATTCTTGGTAATTCATACTCAAGGCATATGATCAAAGAAAGAGCCTCACAATCAAATGGATTGACAAAAGCTATTCCTTTAATAATCTTTGGAGATGACAACAAAGGTTTTCTTTACGGGACAAGCTATACAGAAAAAGGGATGTCATCAAAGATTTAACAATTGCTATCACTGATAACAACTAATTATTGGAGTCATTGATAACAATCGAAGCAATTTCCTTGTTGGAGAATCAAGGCACAAATCCTCTTATCAGACAGTTCTGCATCAAAGGACAAAATGTCAATTCAATGAACGATTAGTGTCTCATCTGAAGCAAGAAGATTGAAAAGATTGCTCTTCTTAGAGTAAGGAAAGGATATGCTCGTGGCTAGACTATCAGGAAAGGTTAAGTCAATGGTTTCTACTATAAAGCTTCATCTAACAATAGTTTAGCTATGGCATTAGAAGCTCTCACTGTAATAACTCGAATTTTTGAGACCCTGTAAAACGTTTAATGAATAGTAACCCTGTCAGACGGGGAAAAAACTTTTGAGCCCACACTATATAGTGCATAAGAAAATGAGTTTCGGAATAGATATTACGACTATACGTACCAAATGAGTGTATGTAAACGCTATTAGTTTTCGAAGAAAATGAACTTTGAAAAACAACCGTAATTACGACTTATCAAGGACTACGGGAATCACAATATAATTACGAGATTAAAATCCTACGGATTTATATTCAATTAGGATAAATAAAAATATAAGGAATAAATACGAAAAGAATTACATTGCGAACCATTTACGAATAAGTATTGCGGAGAACGTTTAAGTAACCGAGCGAACGCGTAAACGATTAATTAAACGTAACGCACTAACTAAACCATGGTAAGGAATTAACCATGGTTACTTCATCAAATAGTAAGCTAACCCTAGGATGACCAAGCTAGCTAGCAAATAGTGTGCGAAGGAGCTAACCTTGTAGTTTAGCTTGTAAGCTAGCAAGCTACAAAAATTTGTCCATGGATTTGGAGACAAGGAATAAACCTAAGCTATCCTAGGAAGAATAAAGATCAACTTGCAAAGATATCAAGTCACCTTCCAAGAAGCAACCTAGAATTCATCCAAGAGAAGCAACCAAGTGCTATAAATACACCCCCCACCCCCAAAAGCTCCCATTCGTCTATTTTGAAGAAAATAGAAAAATTGCAATTCAAAACTTCAAGCTCTAGTTCTTGTAAAATCCCACAATTATTTCCCAAGCCTCCTAGCAACTAAACTAAGGTAAGAAAAATCTTTCATCTCTTTTTATCAAGGTTTGATGGGTGGAATAAATTCAAGAAACTCACTAGTGAATAGTGTGAATAGTAACCTCTCTTTGGTTTCTTGATTTTAATGGTGGTTTTAGATTCCAAAAATCATACCAAGCACTTCCAAGCCTCCACCATCCTCAAGAACACATCTTAAGCTTTCAAGAAAGGTAAAAATATTTGGCCTAACTTTATTTAAGGTTCATGTTAAGATCCATTTAGTGGGTGTTAGTAAACCTAGCTTACTAAGTGTTGTTTATGAAATCTTGATGATTAAGTTAAGTAGATTTAAGGTTGGTTGTTGTTGCCTCAAGAACATGATGTTCTTGAGAGGATTTTGTGTGTTGATGATGATATGATGATTGTTGGTGGTTGTGTTGATAGTTAAGGCATAAACGAAACCCCGATCCTAAACGTAACTTCGTTAAAAACAACAAACCGTAACTTTAAGTTTCTGCAGAAACTCTCGAAGTTGTAAACTGTAGATTCTTTAGAAATAACCTTTGTTTAATATAGAAAATGTTATATGGATCATTTAGGCGCTTGAATCGCTTAATTCTGCTTTACGGATCAAAAGTTATGATCATTTTAGTAAAAGTGTTTTACGCAACAAAAACTGCTACAAATCACGAATTTTGAAAATATAAAGGATAGACTTAAAAGTATTCATAAATCATGAAATTTTTACAGAGAGTAACATGTGTAATTTCCTAACCTTTATAAAAATTTCAAGTGAAAATATTGATTTCTCAATTTTATAAAAATGTAGGAGCCGAGACCGCGCGAGTAGAAACCGTAAGAATCCTTAAGCGGAGCCGACAACGATAATGAGAATGAACTCAAGATACTTAGGAAAATGAAGTGACCACAAAGTGTTTCTGACTTAAAAGAAATGTTAAGGGTAGTATGAGTTTAGATGGTGTATAATGAGTAGCGCATGAGTGCGAGTTACCGTGAATTAGGACGGAACCTAACGAAATGAAATGTGTTTATGGTTATAGATTTCCGAGCGGAACCTAGAGCATCCTCCACCTCGAGATACCCAGGCAAGTTTACAAACCCAACTCCATTTTTCTTTTGTATTGTGAAAAGATTATTTTACTATCATTGCAGAAATACTATATTTGCCATGATACGTAGTTTTGAATTTTCGCATGATATAGCGATGTTGTACGATAAGTATATATCGTGAAATGTTTTTTCGCTTTAAGCGTAATGTATGATAGAAGACCGAGGGTCGGTCGGGATTTAAGATAAAACCCGGGAATCGTTCCGGAGATATTATAGGATGGATATAAGTCCATAATAGTACGTTTTAAAGGGACTCATCGTCCACTTACGAAACATTAAAACACCTCAAACTTTTAAAACGATTTCCCAATGAGCATATTCCCTCAACTATATTTTATTGATTCGGATATTAAATATTATATACGTATTCCTTTATTATAGGAGTAGTATACTTCAACGTTTATTTACTCAAACCCGATTAATCATTATAGATTATTAATTATGTAAACACAAACTAGTTGAGGAATATTATTTAAATAAATCTTTTAAAAGAATAACTCATTCGAGGTATGATGAATATCAATTATCATTTAATTATTTATAGACTATTATTTAATTATTGATTATTTATTTGAGGATTGTTATTTATTTAAAGATCATAGATCCTGATATACCTTCTGATTTAGAAGTATCATTCGAATAATTTCAGATCGTCGGTGAATATTATCCCAACTTATTATTATATTGAATATAGTTTCAAGAAGAAACTTTCCCCTTATTAATTATCTGTTGACAACTGTCAACTCACATCCCTAGTACTTCCTCCGAAATTCTCAGAAGTACGTATATACATATATATACACTTATATTCTAAAAAGATAAATTATCTCTATCAACAAGCAAAACGCTTGGGGAACTTCGATGTGATTCAAGTTCCTGGGATGGATAGAATTCTGTTGAAGGACAATGGAGGGGTAGACTCTGGTACTACGTGTGCTGGATGGGCTACCAAAGGTACCGCAGGCGAAGGTACTTTGTGTACTCAGGAACTTGTGAAGTATGTGTATACCCGAAAATGGGACACGTAGCCCGAATGCGGCCAGGATGATACCCGAGAGATGACGATATTAGTCCTTTTACTAGTAAAGAAGGTTACTTTCCGTAGGACGACTGATCATCGTATGCGGTGGCTCCTGTGAGATGTCCAAAATCTTCCAATTGGAATTGATATGCAATACCGTAACCCAAGCCTAGGTGCTAGGATTACTATTAAGGTATTCGCAGGTTATAAAAACCCCTTAAAAGAATTATTCTCATAAGAAGGTGTGGGACACCGAGAAATCTACTTTTAAATAAAACATATATATAAAATATATGATGTTATTATACAGTCATTTTCATACTGCACATTATTATGCTGAGCATCTTAGCTCACACTTGTTTTCTTAAATTGACACAACATAACAGTGAATCAAGATGTCTGCCATGAGAACCACAGCCAGGAAACGGGTAGGAAATGGAAAGCTGTTCCGTAGATTGTTTGGTACAGTACCTCAGGTAGTCAGAATAAGCTGGATTAGTTTTCAGTTGTTTATAGTTCGGCTTATTTATAAGTATGGTTCATGTAAAATAAGAAATAAGAAGCGTATATTCGGCCGGCGGATTAACTTTACTTAAAGGTCACCCCCGGTAAGACTAATTACATTTGGGTTGTAATAAAATTCTCTAGTAATGATGGTTCATTTCCAAGACAATAACCTGTAGTGTGTGTGTGTTAAATGTGGGGTCGTGAAGCGTGAGTATTTACATATTGTAGTGTGAGTTGTGTGAGTTTAGATAGCGTGGCTTCCGAGACTCCTGACCCCGGGTTTTGGGGCGCCACAGAAATGGTATAAGAGCCTTAGGTTATCAAATCTTGGAAACGATAGGATATAAAATATGTAGACCTAAGAATAATAAAACAATCAATTAGAGCTCAAGTCTAGTTCGTCGTCGGGCTACATGGGTAGTCTTGACTGTTTTACCCTCAAGGGAATTCCAACTCTAAGTTAGTAACACCTTGCCTATTGTGTCAGGTACCAGTGGAGCCTAGGAGGGAGGTTGACCCTGTTGATGATTTGATGATTCCTGAGCATAACCCTATTCCCGAGCTAGAGAGCCCACCCATTGATGATTCAGACAATGACCCTAATGAGGATGTCCTAGAGGAGGAGACTGAGCTTCCTGTCCCCGTAGCTAATGGCGTAGTATGGAGAGATATAGAGATGTACCCACACCAGGCTATTCGCTCTCCTACACCACCCCCAGGGATCCAGAGCTCTATGTCCTATACGGATGACGATGATGAGGAGGCGATACGAGCACAGTTCCATGAGGTCCAGAACATATCCTCTAGCGACCCAGACTCACCTCTACCACCACCGGCGACCATGCATGTAGCCGTACACGACTGGGTAGTGAGTCAGCTTAACGCTGAGATCACGGCGGCGTCTGCCCGCATTGCTGAGTTACGCCAGGCACTGACAGCTGAGAGAGCTACCCGACTAGGATACCCCAGAGATTTTAGAGTTGCTTCCCCAGCCATAGCCCGTAGAGAGATCGATGGGATCGAGCTCCATACCAGGGTTCAGATGAGGATGACATCAGTGGGAGGATACATCCCGGTAGTCGATGCAGAGATGATGATTGCAGGAGCGATGAGGAGGGTGCGTGACCTCACTCACAGTGATAGTGACTGAGAGATTAGTGACTAGATGTAGACCTTGAAGAAGGCTGCGTGACTTGTCACCAATTTTGATAGGATTGCTAGTAGTAGATAGCGTTCCTAGCCTTTCAGGGTACACGGATTATGTATTTTCCTTTCAGTATTTAGAACTAGCAGTGATAGATTGTAATCAGGCTTGTATGAACTCGACTAGTTGTTTCATCCCCAAGATATAATTGGGAGATCTTATGAATATATATCGAAGCAGTTATTAAAGAATTGATGATTATATTAATGCACTTTATAAAACCTGTCAAGTAATAAATGACATGCTTATATATGAATAAAATAACCTAACTGTCATAATCATGTGACCAATTTTCCTTATCAGAATAATGCCACCCCGTAGAAGAGGAACCAGGGCACAGCCCGCAGAGTCTGTTAACCAACAACGAGGTGACCCAGTAGTAAATGAGGGAAGTGAAGAAGACATAGACTATAATGAATATGATGAGGAATAATATGTAGAAGAAGAGGCTGAGGATACCCATCAGGGAGGGAACCCCGTAAATGAATTTATGGAACTGCTAAGGGCAAATCTGAACCAACAGCCTATTCCACCACAGCTCCCTGCTGCCCAACAGACTGCAGCTACTGTCTTTAGAGCCTTCAAGTCCCTCAAACCCCCCAGAGTTTCTAGGATCTGCTGACCCCGTTGAAGCACGGGCCTGGCTCAAAGAGATAGAAAAGTCCTTCGAGATACTAGGAGTTGAGGAACGACATAAGACCATTTTTGCTTCTTACATGTTGAAAGGAGAAGCTAACTATTGGTGGGAGTCCAAACGAAACCTAGAAACTGATGCTGTGATCCCATGGGATAGATTTACCCGACTGTTCTTAGACAAGTACTTCCCTAGGTTTATGGAAACCCAGATGGAGATTAGGTTTCTGGAGTTGAAACAGGATAAGATGATCGTGGCAGAATATGAGGCCAAATTTACTGAGTTGTCTAGATTTGTGCCTGAGTTTGTGAATACTGAAGAAAAGAAAGCGCGAAGGTTCCAGCTTGGTCTGAAACAATGGATACAGAACCGAGTAGCAGTGTTAGAGCTGACAGACTATGCCACCTTAGTATAGAAAGCCTCGATTGTTGAAGCTGGTAGTGAGCAGACTGTGAAAGAAAAGGAGAATAGGAAGAGGAAGATAGGAAGCCAAGGAATAGGAACCGAAAATAGGAGCTTTCCAAGTAGGTTCGTCAGGGGAGCGGTGTCCCAATCTACAAGAGGCCCCGGATTCAGAAAGGCCCCAAGTGAGAGCGTTGGCCAGGGCGGCGGACAATCTAGGGCAACATTTCATAGCCAACCACGTGCCCTAATACCAGAATGTCAAACCTGTAAGAAGAGGCACCTTGGAGTGTGTAACCAGACAAGAGCCCCTCTGAGATGTTACCTGTGTGACCAAATCGGGCACCTTGCCAACAGTTATACCCGACCCAAAGTAACGTGTTTCCAATGTGGGAAGGTAGGACACATGAAGCGGGATTGCCCAACGTTGAAGCCCCCAGCCTCAGGAATGAGTAGAGCTGCATCTAACCGACCTCCAGCCACTAGGACCTTCAACATGACTGTTCAGGATGCTGTCCGAAACACTGACGTGATAGCAGGTACCCTTTTGTTAAATTCCGAACATGCAAATGTCCTATTTGATTCTGGAGCAACCAAGTCTTTTATATCTCAAGATTTTGCTAGCAAGTTAAAACTTAATGACATACCCTTACGTGAGGTATTACGAGTGGAAATAGCAAACAAATAAATAATCCCTGTAAATCAAATATACCCTAAGTGCAAGCTGAAATTAGAAGAGGAGATTTTGAGGTCGATTTAATACCATTCGCGTTAGGAGAATTTGATGTGATCTTAGGAATGGATTGGTTATCCCGTAACGGAGCGCAAATAGATTGTGAACAAAAGAAAGTTAAGATAAAAGTGCAGAATGATAAAGAAGTAGTGTTTAAAGGTCAACGACAGAACCAGAAATTTTTGACCATGCTTCAAGCAAAAAGATTGTTGAGGAAAGGTAACGAGGCCTATTTGTCTTATGTGATAGATACCCAGAAGGAGGTCCCCAACATACAGGACATACCCATAGTAAACGAATTCGAGGATGTATTTCCAGAAAACTTACCAGGATTACCACCTGACAGAGAAATCGAGTTCGCTATAGAGTTAGCACCAGGAACATCACTCGTATCCAAGGCCCCATATAGGTTAGCCCCAGTTGAGATGAAAGGACTAGCTTCTCAACTGCAAGAATTATTAGATAACGGAATGATAAGGCCCAGTGTATCACCATGGGGAGCACCAGTACTATTCGTAAAGAAAAAGGACGGCAGCATGAGATTATGTATAGACTATCGAGAGCTGAATAAGCTGACTATAAAGAATAGGTACCCTCTTCCCAGAATTGACGACCTATTCGACCAACTCAAAGGAACTGTACATTTTTCCAAAATAGATTTAAGGATAGGATATCACCAGTTGAAAATCAAACCGGAAGATATACCAAAGACTGCTTTTCACACTAGGTATGGACACTATGAGTTCTTAGTCATGTCGTTTGGATTAACCAATGCACCCGCAGCCTTTATGGATTTGATGAACAGAGTGTTTAAAAAGTACCTGGACATATGTGTGATAGTTTTTATAGATGATATTCTGATCTACTCAAGGACAGAGCAAGAACATACGGAACATTTGAGGATAGTCTTAGAAATCTTGAGGAATGAGAAATTGTATGCCAAGTTTTCGAAGTGCGAATTTTGGTTGAGAGAAGTTCAGTTTTTAGGACATGTGATGAGTAGCAAAGGAGTTTTAGTTGACCCCGCCAAGATAGAGGCGGTATCCAATTGGGAAAGACCAGCAACCCCGACAGAGGTTAGGAGTTTCGTAGGTTTAGCAGGTTATTACCGGAGATTCGTGCAAGACTTCGCTAAGATAGTCGGTCCACTGACTAGACTTACCCGGAAGGCAGAAAAGTTTGTATGGACGGAAAAGTGTGAAGAGAGTTTTCAAGAACTGAAAAAGAGGCTGGTGTCAGCACCAGTGCTCGCTCTTCCCGATGGAAAGGGAGAGTTTGTGATATACAGCGACGCATCACTTAAAGGATTAGGATGTGTACTAATGCAGCACGGCAAGGTTATAGCGTATGCCTCTCGACAATTGAAGGAGTATGAGAGCCGATACCCTACGCATGACCTAGAATTAGCAACCATAGTATTTGCCTTAAAAATTTGGAGATATTACCTATACGGTGAGAAATGCGAGATCTACACTGACCATAAAAGCCTCAAATATATTTTTACTCAGAAGCAACTAAACATGAGACAGAGGAGATGGTTAGAGTTGATAAAGGACTACGACTGTGAAATTTTGTATCACCCGGGTAAAGCCAATGTGGTGGCTGACGCCCTTAGTAGGAAGGAAAGACTCAAAATGATAATGACATCAGAGGAATTAGTTAAGGAATTTGAGAAGATGGAAATTGACGTAAGAATGACCGGTAAGAGAACGGAAGGATTATTTGAGATTAAGCTAGTACCAGAACTGACTACAAAGATATGAGTATGTCAGGAAAAGAAGATGAGCGAGGAAAAAGGGACATTGACCGGTGAGGAAGTGAGATGCGAGAAGGATGAGGAAGGGATCATGAGGTATGCGTCCCAGATTTGGATTCCGAATGTGCAAGAATTAAAGGACGAGCTGTTGCATGAAGGGCACAGCTCTAGATATTCAATCCACCCAGGAAGTACGAAAATGTACCGTGACATTAAGGAATATTATTGGTGGCCTAACATGAAGAGAGAAGTAGCGGAGTGGGTTAGCAAGTGCTTGACATGCCAAAGAGTGAAGGCGGAACACCAGCGACCTAGTGGACTATTACGACCCCTAGAAATTCCGGAATGGAAATGGGAACACATAGCCATGGATTTTGTGACAGGCTTACCTAGGACAAAGACCAATCACGATGCTATATGGTTTATCATTGATAGACTGACCAAGTCCGCACACTTCCTACCAATAAACGAAAGGTACACCGTAGACAAGTTGGTAGATATTTACTTGAAGGAAATTGTAATAAGACACGGCGTTCCTGTAGCCACAGTGTCAGATAGAGACCCAAGGTTTAATTCCCGATTTTGGAGAGGCTTCCAGGAATGTGTAGGCACCAGACTAAACATGAGTACCGCTTACCACCCCCAGACGGATGGACAAAGCGAAAGGACTATACAAACCCTAGAAGATATGCTTCGAGTATGTGCCATCAACTTCAAAGGAAATTGGGATGATCACTTACCCCTGATAGAATTTTCTTACAACAATAGCTATCACGCTAGCATAGGAATGCCCCCGTATGAAGCTCTTTACGGGAGAAGATGTCGCTCTCCCCTGTGTTGGGATGAAGTTGGAGAACACAAGCTATTAGGACCAGAGTTAGTCCAGCAGACCAGAGAAATGGTGAAACTCATCAGGAAGAGACTAGCAGCAGCCCAGGACAGACAAAAGAAGTACGCCGATCAGACCAGGAAGGATAGGGAATATGAAGTAGGAGATTCGGTGTTATTGAAGGTATCTCCGTGGAAAGGAGTGATAAGATTTGGAAAGAAAGGGAAGCTGAGTCCCAGATTCATAGGACCCTTTGAAATTTTGAGGAGGATAAGACCTCTAGCTTACGAGCTCGCCTTGCCTCCTAATTTGCAACATGTACACAATGTGTTTCACGTATCTATGTTGAGAAAGTACCATGCCGATGCCCGACATGTAATAGAATACGAGCAGGTAGATTTACAACCAGATCTGACCTACATCGAGCAGCCAGTAAGGATAATGGACCAGAAAGAACAAGTGCTGAGGAACAAGACGGTGAAGCTAGTTAGGATATTATGGAGAAATCAAAATGTTGAGGAATCAACTTGGGAACTTGAAGACACCATGAGGAATAGATATCCCCACTTATTTTCTAATTGATTCCGAGACGAAATCCTTGTTAGAGGGGAAGACTGTAATAACTCGAATTTTTGAGACCCTGTAAAACGTTTAATGAATAGTAACCCTGTCAGACCGGGGAAAAACTTTTGATCCCACACTATATAGTGCATAAGAAAATGAGTTTCGGAATAGATATTACGACTATAAGTACCAAATGAGTGTATGTAAACGCTATTAGTTTTCGAAGAAAACGAACTTTGAAAAACAACCGTAATTATGACTTATCAAGGACTACGGGAATCACAATATAATTACGAGATTAAAATCCTACGGATTTATATTTAATTAGGATAAATAAAAATATAAGGAATAAATACGAAAAGAATTATATTGCGAACCATTTGTGAATAAGTATTGCGGAGAACGTTTAAGTAACCGAGCGAACGCGTAAACGATTAATTAAACGTAACGCACTAACTAAACCATGGTAAGGAAGTAACCATGGTTACTTCATCAAATAGTAAGCTAACTCTAGGATGACCAAGCTAGCTAACAATAGTGTGCTAAGGAGCTAACCTTGTAGTTTAGCTTGTAAGCTAGCAAGCTACAAAGATTTGTCCATGGATTTGGAGACAAGGAATAAACCTAAGCTATCCTAGGAAGAATAAAGATCAACTTGCAAAGATATCAAGTCACCTTTAAAGAAGCAACCTAGAATTCATCCAAGAGAAGCAACCAAGTGCTATAAATACCCCCCACCCCCAAAAGCTCCCATTCGGCTATTTTGAAGAAAATAGAGAAATTGCAATTCAAAACTTCAAGCTCTAGTTCTTGTAAAACCCCAAAATTATTTCCCAAGCCTCCTAGCAACTAAAATAAGGTAAGAAAAATCTTTCATCTCTTTTTATCAAGGTTTGATGGGTGGAATAAATTCAAGAAACTCACTAGTGAATAGTGTGAATAGTAACCTCTCTTTGGTTTCTTGATTTTAATGGTAGTTTTAGGTTCCAAAAATCATACCAAGCACTTCCAAGCCTCCACCATCCTCAAGAAAACATCTCAAGCTTTCAATAAAGGTAAAAATCTTTGGCCTAACATTATTTAAGGTTCATGTTAAGATCCATTTAGTGGGTGTTAGTAAACCTAGCTTACTAAGTGTTGTTTATGAAATCTTGATGATTAAGTTAAGTAGATTTAAGGTTGGTTGTTGTTGGCTCAAGAACATGATGTTCTTGAGAGGATTTTGTGTGTTGATGATGATATGATGATTGTTGGTGGTTGTGTTGATAGTTAAGGCATAAACGAAACCCCGATCGTAAACGTAACTTCGTTAAAAATAACAAACCGTAACTTTAAGTTTCTGCAGAAAGTCTCGAAGTTGTAAACTATAGATTCTTGATAAATAACCTTTGTTTAAGATAGAAAATGTTATAATGATCGTTTAGGCGCTTGAATCGCTTAATTCCAATTTACGGATCAAAAGTTATGATCGTTTTAGTAAAAGTGTTTTACGCGACAAAAACTGCTACAAATCACGAACTTTGAAAATATAAAGGATAGACTTAAAAGTATTCATAAATCATGAAACTTTTACAGAGAGTAACATGCGGAGTTTTCTAACTGTCATAAAAATTTCAAGTGAAAATAATGACTTTTCAATTTTATAAAAATGTCGGAGCCGAGACCGCACGAGTAGAAACCGTAAGAATCCTTAAGCGGAGCCGACAACGATAATGAGAATGAACTCAAGATACTTAGGAAAATGAAGTGACCATAAAGTGTTTATGACTTAAAAGAAATATTAAGGGTAGTATGAGTTGAGAGGGTGTATAATGAGTAGCGCATGAGTGCGAGTTACCGTGAATTAGGACGAAACCTAACGAAATGAAATGTGTTTATGGTTATAGATTTCCGAGCGGAACCTAGACCATCCTCCACCTCGAGATATCCAGTCAAGTTTACAAACCCAACTCCAGTTTTCTATTGTGTTGTGAAAAGATTGTTTTACTATCATCGCAGAAATACTATGTTTGCCATGATACGTAGTTTTGAATTTTTGTATGATATAGCGATGTTGTACGATAAGTATATATCGTGAAATGTTATTTCGCTTTAAGCGTAATGTATGATAGAAGACCGAGGGTCGGTCGGGATTTAAGATAAAACCCGGGAATCATTCCGGAGATATTATAGGATGGATAGAAGTCCATAATAGTACGTTTTAAAGGGACTCATCGTCCACTTACGAAACATTAAAACACCTCGAACTTTTAAAACGATTTCCCAATGAGCATATTCCCTCAACTATATTTTATTGATTCGGATATTAAATATTATATACGTATTCCTTTATTATAGGAGTAGTATACTTCAACGTTTATTTACTCAAACCCGATTAATCATTATAGATTATTAATTATGTAAACACAATCTAGTTGAGGAATATTATTTAAATAAATTTTTTAAAAGAATAACTCATTCGAGGTATGATGAATATCAATTATCATTTAATTATTTATAGACTATTATTTAATTATTGATTATTTATTTGAGGATTGTTATTTATTTAAAGATCATAGATCCTGATATACCTTCTGATTTAGAAGTATCATTCGAATAATTTCAGATCGTCGGTGAATATTATCCCGACTTATTATTATATTGAATATAGTTTCAAGAAGAAACTTTCCCCTTATTAATTATCTGTTGACAATGGTCAACTCACATCCCTAGTACTTCCTACGAAATTCTCGGAAGTACGTATATACATATATATACACTTATATTCTAAAAAGATAAATTATCTCTATCAACAAGCAAAACGCTTGGGGAACTTCGATGTGATTCAAGTTCCCGGGATGGATAGAATTCTGTTGAAGGACAATGGAGGGGTAGACTCTGGTACTACCTGTGCTGGATGGGCTACCAAAGGTACCGCAGGCGAAGGTACTTTGTGCACTCAGAAACTTGTGAAGTATGTGTATACCCGAAAATGGGACACGTAGCCCGAATGCGGCCAGGGTGATACCCGAGAGATGACGGTATTAGTCCTTTTACTAGTAAAGAAGGTTACTTTCCGTAGGACGACTGATCATCGTATGCGGTGGCTCCTGTGAGATGTCCAAAATCTTCCAATTGGAATTGATATGCAATACCGTAACCCAAGCCTAGGTGCTGGGATTACTATTAAGGTATTCGCAGGTTGTAAAAACCCCTTAAAAGAATTATTCTCATAAGAAGGTGTAGGACACTGAGAAATCTACTTTTAAATAAAACATATATATAAAATATATGATGTTATTATACAGTCATTTTCATACTGTACATTATTATGCTGAGCATCTTAGCTCACACTTGTTTTCTTAAATTGACACAACACAACAGTGAATCAAGATGCCTGCCATGAGAACCACAGCCAGGAAACGGGTAGGAAATGGCCAGCTATTCCGTAGATTATTTGGTGCAGTACCTCAGGTAGTCGGAATAAGCTGGATTAGTTTTCAGTTGTTTATAGTTCGGCTTATTTATAAGTATGGTTTATGTAAAATAAGAAATAAGAAGCGTATATTCGGCCGGCGGATTAACCTTACTTAAAGGTCACCCCCGGTAAGACTAATTACATTTGGGTTGTAATAAAATTCTCTAGTAATGATGTTTCGTTTCCAAGAAAATAACCTGTAGTGTGTGTTTGTTAAGTGTGGGGTCGTGAAGCGTGAGTATTTACATATTGTAGTGTGAGTTGTGTGAGTTTAGATAGCGTGGCTTCCGAGACTCCTGACCCCGGGTTTTGGGGCGCCACACTCACCCTTGAACATCTACACAAGGAACTCTTTTGTAAAAAGGGTTTAGTGAGAGGACTGCCTCATTTCGAATTCAGAAGATGATAAATGTGAGGCATGTTAGAAAGAGGAGTCATAGACGACATCACATCAAAGCAAAGATATACCTTAGTGATGGTGATTGACTACTCTTATGAAACGAAGTTGTTGTTCATGCGTTCTTAAGATAGGACATCACAGATGGTGATTAATCACATCAAAAAAGATCAAGCTGGAAGCAACTGTGAAAGAAATGATCTTGTGGTCAGATAATTGGACTGAATTCAAGAAGCATTCTGATTAATATATATAGTATCAAGAACATTTTGAGACATATTCAGCATTGGAAGCTCCGTGTCATAATGTAGTGGTGCAAGAGAAGAACCAGAACTTGATTAAAGCTAGAAGGGAAATATCAAGCTAATCAAGAATTTCTAAAAACCAAAGGGCTGGAGCAGTCAAAACAGTTTGCAACAAGTAAGATCAAGCCTTGATCTGGATGTATACATGAAGACCACTAATGAGTTAATGGCCAACAGAAGCAAACACTGGATAACCTGAAAGTGTTTGGAAAGAATGTTCTACAAATGGAAACAATAAAATGTTTTTAGTTGTTTGAAGATCTTGGAATTTGCAGCTAAGACTTGTAAGGATATTCTTCATGGCTACTCAGTGGAGTTTACAACCAACAGGGCATTTGTGGTTGATCAACAAAAGATGATTAAAAGTCTAAGTGCATAGTTCAATAACTCCATGCTCTAAGCTGCTAAAGGAGAAATTAATGGTATTGATGATTCATATCCAAGCAGTGGAATGGCAGTGTATCTACACCTCTCATTATTTCAATAAAGCCAGTCAGCAAGGGTAAGGATTTTCAGGAAATCCCAGCAACAGCTTTGGAGGAGCAATAGAAGGATCAACTAGTCAGACACAACACCACATTGAAAATCAGAGGACACTAATGAACATATCTGCTGAGACAAGGGTTTGATGTCAATATTATTCCCAGAGTCTAGTTCTTAAGTGATTCAGATGGTTGAGTAATGATTAGCAGGGCTACTGAGTGCGAATGATTATTTCTCTAGTTTTCTATCTGAAGAAGAAACTAAGAAAGTTACAGAAGCTCTGATAGATCCGAATTGATTGGGTGATTGCAAAAGAAGATGAACTCAATTAGTCAGCAAGCAGATTATGGGGAAGCTGGTATCCAAACCAAATGACAACTTTGTAATTGGTATTAGGATAACCAGAAGTCAATACTGGATGTCAATGGCATTGTTACGAGGGACAAGGCCAAACTGGATGCTAGGTTATTATCTGGAAGCAGTATCTGACAGAAAGCACCAGTGACGAGACTTGAGGATATTATGATATATCAGGCACCTGATGCACATTCTACCTGGAATTAGACTCTGGTAGGTATGTACAAGTGTACTCTTGGTTGGTGAGTCAAAGGAAGTAGTCAATGCACAATTGTTCATGGACTTTGCAGTTGTAGATCTAGTGGACTATGTATCTCTCTTCGTCACAATCTCACTTCAGGTTTGTATGAACTAGTATACTACTCAAACAATCATCAAGGACATGGTATGGCACTCTAACTGAAGTTATAGTTTAATATGAACTAGTGGAGTGATCATATTAATAACTCTCTTTATCACTAGGCATAAACATATTAAGTTATATGTGTAGTGATATCATGATAACGTTATATGTTGGTCTACTAACAAAAACTTGTGTAAGATTATTTGCTAAGTAATTGCAGAGTAGGTATGGAGGAGTGTGTTGGAAAGGTTGCAATTATTTTTGGGATTACTTTAAGCATGCCATTAGAATAATTCTTTTAGGAGCTCAAGCAAGCCAAAAGAACAATTTTTTTAGGAGCACAAGTAAACCAAAAGAATGATGGCAATACAAGTAAGTTAAAGATCTTTTAAAGATGCAAAATTTGGAAGATTCTAAACATGCCAAGACTACTTACCAACAGAAACCACTAAAACTTGATCAGTGCAACTCAGGTATTATGACAAGTTATAGAGGTATGACGAGCTCACTCTTTTACTCAAATGCTAATAGACAACATGTAATGTTCTCAAGATGCCAATGTGTAAAGTTCCAAGTGGATCCTAGAGAATCATATCTTATAGCTATTAACAATATTATTAGATATCTTAAGGGACTACCAACTCTTGGACTAAAGTACCCTAAAGATATTATGCTTAACATGTTTGGCTATATAGATCAGATTATGCAGGTTGCAAGAAAGACATGAGAAGCATCTCTGAAGCTGTCAACTTAAGTGACAGGAGAAGCATCTCAGGAAGCTGTCAACTTCGTGGAAGAAGATAGATTTCTTATTATGATGAGAAATAACTTCAATTCCAGCAACTCTGTGGAAAACTCTATGTCAAGGAACTTTCATACCATGTATCATCACTTCAGAGAGTATGTCACTTTAGTCAAAGAGTTACTGACAGAAACATTTATTAAATCACTTGATAAAGTTAATTTTTTCAAGACTGGTTTGTAAGTGTGGGATATCATTCATTGCACATTAGTTGGGAATCCCATATGTAAGGAATTCTTTATAAAAGTTCACAAGTATTAAATCTTCAATATTTAAAGGACTTGTAAATTTATCAGAAATCCAGAACCTCGTATTAGTGCTACTATCTTGATTATCATGATTACAATGTCATATATATTTGTGGTAGTTAAGTATTATAGCATTAAGTTTGAATATTATTTTAATTGATTTAAATTATGACTGTAGACAATTCCATTCTATATCAGTCTCATAATTTAAATTATGTTAAAATAATATGCAGCATAGTCATTTGTATCATGTACGAATAATTGTGGTACTTTTAGTATTAGTGGTATTATTTAGAATTTCTGTTCTAAGTAATCAATGCTTATTTCTAAAATCACTAATATTGAAAGTTGAAGTATTTTCTAAGTCATGAGTATAAAACTCTCAATATTTTATAAGCTTAGAAAGTTTTCTAAAATTACTAATTATCCAGAGAGTGATTACCATTTATATAAGTCATATATCCTATTGGTGATTATTCAAGGATAATTATAAAAATATTTAAGTGCTAATATCTACCTCATAGATATTTAGTATTTATTTATTTAATATTTATTTTAGGTAGTTTGGATTATGGAAATTGAAGCAATTCAATGATGTTATTTGCTCCATAATTCAAACTAACTTAAAATAAATGAGAAGCATGATTGACTATAACGAAATATGTCAACAATTGATATTTAGTATATTGATTGTGACTCGTGTGTTATAAGTTAATTATGAGATTTTGGTTTTAGTGAATTTATCAATGTTTACATCTCAAGAATTCACTAAAATCAAAATCATGATTATAACATTATTAGTTGTGTGTAATCTCTTGACTTATATCAGTTAATGATTTTAGTTAAGAGTTTAACTATGAACTAATTGTGAAGTATTAGTATTTGTGACATTACTTAGAACTTCTCTAAGTAATCAATGCTTATCTTTAGTCACTTATACTAATATAGAAAGTGTAGAAATTTTTCTTAAGTACAACTATGGTGAAAATGTTTCATTGTTTTATTAGAAGTAACCATATGTTGTCAAGATAGAATAATTTTTATACTTATTTGCACATTCCTAAACACTTTGATAATAGATGCAATACTCAATGGATCAAAGTATATGGAACTTAGAATATTTCTCTAAGATTGCAAACAAGTCAATGTTGGTTAATGTTGCTTTATTTATCGAACCAATATTGTTTGAGATACTACAGCTGTTAGGAGTTAACAATTGTATGATATATGAAATTGAATGCTAATGTCTTTCTGATAGATAATTGGTATTTAATTCATTGATATCCTATTTTAATATTTAAAATAGGATGCAACATAATTATTGGTATCTAAAGTACTTGACAAGTATCAGTCAATGATATATTGTTAATATTTTATTGCAGATAATTGTGAGATTTTAAGTTCTAATGAATTTATATGCTTTGCTATATCTGAAAGATTCACTATAATTTGAAATTAGTAACATAGTCAGTCTTATTAAGATTATTTATCAATAAACAATATTGTTGGTAATAATTTTTATAAAGATAGATTATGGAGCTTTTGATATGAATGAGAATTGCTTAGACTTTACCCTAAGTGATCAATGCTTTTACAAAAACTCATTCATATTGAAAGACAAAATCTTTCTTTCTCTTCTTAATACTGCTAGGTCATCAGTATATGTCTTATCAAATCATTTATCTCTTTATGCATAAAAACAGACTCATGCACTCGAACAGTTTTAAGAGAAAAATCAAACTTCTTTTTACAGTGGTGGTTTCTTATTTCATTAAAATCTATTGAAATCACTATTGTACATCATTTCTCTCAAAAGATTAAATGCATAATTTTCATTCATTATAGATCTTAAGTGAATTTTATCTCTATATTGCCATATGCTCTGTGATGCAGGTTAAACCTCCAATGGCATTCTTTCATTTGATAGTCATGAGGTTGAAAACCCACAACTTCTATCCTAGACTGTAAAGAAAAACATAGACACAAAACCAACCAACACTCTCTTACCACTAAAATGAAGTATGAATGAGCGTGAGGGAGAAAGTGCCTTAGTGCACCATATAAGGAAGATTCTGAAGTCAACCCAGCAGCTATGTCTACTACAAAGATGAGTAGTATTTAAATCAAGGCAACTGCTAGCCCCCATACATCTTCTCAAAAAGATGTAATGGCTGAAAAGGAACAAAAACAGTTACTAGATTCATCCTCTCAATAAGGTGCCTCTATTGAAATTCACCTATTGGCCAGGGTATCCGATATAGTATCACCACCTCAAACATAAACAATTTTGATGCACAAGGAAAGGTTACACACACAAAGGATGATTTGACGGAAATAAGAGTTTCGGCCATTTTACGGTCAGATTCGATTGTTCAAGGTTCTTTAGTGGACCAATTGCCTTTACAGGTGTTATGAGAGGATACTGATCAATAGCCATATGTCAGTGGTCAGTGTCTACCTCCCCAGGCTTAAATCCCCTGGATGCATCTGCGGATAGTGGATCTGACATAGGTGTAGATCGGAAACTTATTGGCAATGATTCAGATTTACCTGATGAGTCACAAGGAAATGTCTTCACAGATATTAGAAGGGAAGTTTGATCTTTATGGTAAATTATGTGGATCATTGTTTACCTTCCCAGAGTTCAAATCTGGAACCCTAAAAGGGAAACTAGCAACTTGTGGATTGTGACTCAGATTCATCTGACGAGTCTAACAAGGATGGGGATTTGCGAACTCGCATTGCACCGCCTGTGACCTCCTTAAGGATGGCTAAGGTGATTGTCCTTGTAGGTATAATTGGATTTTGGAGCTATGAAAGGAGTGATACACTTGTGAGAATGAGTGTAAACACGAGTGGAGAGAAGAGTGAAACACTTATGAGGTACACAAAACAGAATCACACACTGACAGTGAGGATGAAAGAGAAACACCATATCCCATTCCCTATCCCTAAAAATGGTTCTTGATAATTTGAGTCTCGATTTTGTTTATGATTAGAACCTAACTCTTAGGAACCTAACATTTACAGATTGGATTAGAATACTTTGGGACCTAACCAGTTGGGAGCTAGCAATTGGTAACAATTGGTGATCACACGGTTGGTAGGTATAAGGAGTTGAGAAGATTGGTGAACATGATGATCAATAGTGAAGTCATTCTTGCAGTATTTAAAGGGACATGATTGATCATAGTCTAACTTGTTATTTCTTTTCCAACCAAGAAAAATATGAGAACTCCTTCAGACAACAACATACATTGCTTTTCTAAAGGGGAGATAAAAGCTTATATATTAGTTTGGAGGATTCCTCAACTAAGGGGGAGAAATAGCAGGGAGGAGGAAAAAGGTAAAGCACATGTACATTACACCGCACCATTGTTGTTTGTTACTATATATCCTATTGTACGGGAGAGGTGGTAAACACAAGGTGATTTCCTAGTGATCAGAAGAAGTGGTTTGGTTCATCACTATTCTTCATAAGGGGATAAGCTGTTTTCCAAAAAGGGAGTACCATTGGTTCTTATCGGCGGATCCTATTGTATGGGAGAGGTGGTAGATGAAGGTGATCTCCTTTAAGCAGTTGATTCTTATAGGGAGAGAAGCAAGAGAGGTATGCGCTTCTCAACAGGAAATGTTGTTGTACAAAAGAAGCTGCTGATGATTATTTCAAGACTGAGAAGTATTATCTGGCAGAGATTTGAAGAACCAAGGAAATAAAGATGAAACTACATGAAGATCAGTTCAGTGCTAGAGGAACAAGCATCTTTCATTTTAGTTACTCAAGAAATCTGGAAATGTAGTATCTGATCCAGAAAACCAGTAGCATTATTTACAAGTCCTGGTACTTTACTTTTTCTAGTTGTTAGTTGAGTTATCCTCTCTACTTAATTTGTTTGTTAGGTTTAACAATTAAATATGGGGAGATTGTTGGTGAGACTGCGTAGCTATATGAATAGCTACGTGATAACTCAACAAGATGACAACACTAGAACAAGACATGTTAATAATACTACGACTACACAAGAAATCAGGAAGAATGAAGACAAGGAAAATACAAAGAATCAGAAGATTAGAAGAAGGCTGGAAGTCTGTTTACAAGTCACTGAAAGAAGTTCATTAATATGTCCATGCCTCAGTGAAGAACAAAGGTTAAAGACTTTCAAAGTTTCAGAAATGTTGAAGATTCAGTATAGAAGTGCTACCAGAAGATTTTAGTGTATTGGCATTGATAGAAGATAGACAGTGTATGAAGCATACGAATCTGAAGAATTGAAGATGTGGTATAGACAAAGGTTAAAGAAGACAACTGCAGTCTTGAAGCTATACTCAATGACAGGAGTTCATTTATATGTTCCAGTGTTGGTGAAGAATAGTAAATAAAGTATTCAAGATTGTAGTAGCAATGAAGACATTGTCTAAAGTACCAGAAAGGATTCCAGTGAAAGTACATTTTTTTGTTGATAGTCAGTGTTAGAAATAATGGATATTCAACCAATCTGTATCAACTCAAAAACACAAGACAAATTGAATTAAGTTCACGCAATGCTAGTTGTTTATGAACTAGACCAGTGCAGCAAACATCAGTATACAATGAAGAATGTTTTGGCAAAAGCAAGAATACTCCAAGTCAGAACACTCTTCCTCCTTGGTCGCCATAGAAGTTCTAGTCGCCACAGAAGTAGACAGTGTCCTTGGTTGCCATTGAGTCTCTAGTCGCCACAGAAGCAAACTATTGTTGCTTTGTCGCCATAGAGCCTCTAGTCGCCACAAAAGCTAACTGTTGTTACTTGGTCACCATAGAGCCTCTAGTCGCCACAAAAGCAAACTGTTGTTGCTTGGTCGCCATAGCTCCTAGTCGCCATAGAAGGCACATGGGCTACCTGGTCGCCACAGAGCTTAGTCGCCATAGAAGCTTTCCCTGGTCGCCATAGGAGAGTTATATTCATTGATTCATTTGCAGCAATTCAAGGATTTGTGTGGACACAGAAATGCCACATGTCCAATTGAATTGATATAAGTATACACTTTGAAGCAGAATGAAGTGGTTCTGAGTTCTGTTCACCTTCTCTCTCACGAGAGTTGATGAAAATAAGAAACAAAGAGAATATAGAGAAGCTCAGCACATTGATATCCGTTTAACTTCTCACCGGAGTAACGTTATAATGCCTGATTTAACTCTTGTATATTAATATGGGCATTATAATCATTACTCGGTAATTAAATTCTTAGACAAACAAAAGCTAGATCATTGTATAGGATTTGATTTGTAAATCTTTGTAGAATCTAGGAACTTTGTTGTTCTTAGATTGTAGCCGGTAAAGTTATTTACCGGAGTGTAGCAACACCCCTCGCGAATTTATATATGAATATATACTTCCCCGAATATCTTGTGTTCCTCGTGTTATTGTTCCAAACACTATTCAGCTCAAGAACACGAAACCACTCACCGAGCACTAAATCTATATCCGCTAAAGATTCGAAAGAATTTTTAATTTAGTGATTATCGTATTCAACCCCCACTTCTATGATAATTCGGGACCTAACAACAGAATCATTGATCATAGCATCCAAGTTAGCAAGTGCTCCTGATGAGCTTCCTTCTGTTGTACATGTTCTGCAATTTCAGCTTCTAAAGAGACAGGACTATCTTGAGCATTGTCAGGTTTTGTCCTTGTAGCTTGATGTCTGCACTCTCATTTTGAGGGAGTGGTTCTTGTGGGACAGGAGACTGGACAGCTGCACCTTTATTTTGAAAATGTGGTTCTTGTGGGCTGTGCTCCTTCTGTGGAGATTAAAGCTTTGATTTCTCTCTCTGAAAGACTTCCGGGACTTCAGCCTTTCGCTTTCCAGCAGTATCAAATCCAACTTATTGAGCTAACTCCCTCATCTACTCATATGGGACCTCAATAATTTTGGCTGGAAGTGAGTCGGTATTGACTTGATTAGGATTTGATATGACTTCATCAGGAACTGATAATGTTGTTTCTTCAAGATAAAGCATAGTTTGATCAGGATTAACATAAAGTGGAACCTGTATGACTCTATATTGTTTGGCTTTCAGCTTGTCACCCAAATTCATCAACTTTCTCTTTTTATTTGGAGTTTGCTTTCCGACATCAGTCTGTGTACCTAAACAACATCACTGTTATCCTCCACTGGTTTTACCTTGATCTTGAAAGAGATATGTCCTTTATCACTATCAGTATCTGATGGCTCATTAATCAGTCTAACACCGGCTGTAGCAGTAGCTTTTCTTTTATTTTTATCTAATTCTTGTCTAGTCCTTGTGGTTGGCACATGCTTTTTCCTTTCTATACCTTATGTCTCCTGTGATTTAGGTGAGAGTGAAACAACTCTTGGACCTGATTGTCCACCTGACACATCAGTCTCAGCTAGTTGTTTAGGTCTTACAACTGATTCTTTTTGGGAAGAACAAGAGGTGAAAATGTGTTTAGATTTGGGTTTTGAAACGGCAATACTTGGGTCAGGAACAGGGTTGGTTGTGCCCTGTCCCTCAGTGTCAGGATTTGCCAATGTGTACTTATGTGACATGACCCTTGTCTGGAACTGCCACATCTCATTTGGAAACTTAGCCCCATCGGTAAACTTTTCTTTTCTTTTGGAAAAATCAGTCATTCATTTTGATGTTATATGAAAAATATACAATAATTCATCCTTATCAAAAGAAACATTAGGCAAGAGATAAGTGAATATTAACTGAAGGAATCTAGTATACCCTATCATACCATCCTTATCATTTAATCTAGCAATCAGGAACTGAAGAATAATATTACCATAATCAAATGCATGACCCTTGATTAGTGAATATCCTAACTGCAAAGATACCAGAGGAAAAACATCAAAATTTATTACCTTATTCAGAAAGGCATGGCCGATACAGTCAAAATAAAAATTCCACTCATTTCTTTGCTTTGTTCAGAATAGTTCCCTAGCTTTTATAAACTCTTTGCTATGTCCTATTTCCATGATAAACTCAAAAAGAGTTGCATTTGGTATGACCACAACATCCTGACCATCCAATGAAGGCAACTTTAAGGCCTTTTCCACAACTTCAGCATAGATCTCATACTCCTTATTATCATGGGTGAAGATGATTAAAACCTTATTAACATTAATCTTTGCAGCGTCCCAAATCTACATAATCTGTTTAAACCATACTTGCGAAGGAGCTGTTAATGCATACCCAATATCATTTTGAGCAAGAAAATATTGAACAAAGCGAAAATCAATATGAATGCCAACAGGATTCAGAGGAGGCTTAAAGTTATTAGCAGCAAAGGTCTTTTCATGAATCATATACTTACTGGAGGTGCGCTTAGAGATAGAATCAGTATTGGCCATTGTGAAAATTAGGGTTTTCTGATGAAAAAAATTAGGGTTCGAAAAGTTTTCAGAGAGAAAGTTTGAGAAGATGAATAATTGTGTGTATTGTGTGTATTGTGAAGTAGAGTAGTTATGTCAAAAACTGATAGAGAGAGAACAATACAATAAAACACAAGTACACATGGCATCAACTAATTGGATGTAATTATTAGTGGACCAGATAATGTGTAAATCTAGTTAATAGTGCACGTATAATTATGTGATAATGTGCCTAAGAACTAGCAAATACATTAACAGATTATTTTGAATTTCAAACGACTTTATAATTATGCACAAATATCAGTCTCAAATATACTGAATTAAATCAAGTATCAATTAAGAAAAAATATTGTACGAAATTATAAAATACTCAGAGTCAGTATTTGAGCCTATCATGGTATGATTACCTCATCAGAATTTTATCTTATCAGGATTTGACATAACTTGTCAAGATTTGATTGTCCATGTCAGGATTTGCCTTAGCTTGTCAGGTCATGGTGGGTCAGGATTTGACTAGGATAATCAGGATTTGGCATATCATTTCTTCTCATAGTTGTTCATTCCAAGTTTATGTATGAGCTTTGCAAAGATTGCTTCTAGTAATGACTTGGTGACGATATCAGCTATTGTTGATTAGTTGGAATAAAGTGAAGCTCAATTGTTCCTTCCATAACATGTACCCTAATAAAATGATATCTGATATTGATGAGTTTTGTAAGAGAGTGTTGCACTGGATTTTCTATTATAGCAATTGCATTTTGATTGTCACAATATATAGGGATCTTTGAGTAAGACAATCAATAGTCCAAAAGCTGTTTTCTCATCCAAAAAATCTGAGCACAGCAGCTGCCTGTAACATTATATTTAGCTTCAACTATATATGCAGAAATGGATTTCTGTTTCTTGCTTTGCCATGTAACAAGTCTTTCACCCAAATTCTGACAGCCACCTGAGGTACTCTTTCTGTCAATTTTGCATCCTGCAAAATCAGCATCTGAATAGCCTATCAAACTAAAATTTGATTCCCTTGTATACCATAAACCAATCGATTGAGTCACCTTTAAATATCTCAGAATTCTTTTTATAGAAACCAAATGAGGTTCTCTAGGCTTGGCCTGAAATCTTGCACACAAACGAGTTACATATATAATATCTGGCCTACTAGCAGTTAGATATAATAATGAGCCAATCATACCTCTGTAGGCAGTGATATCAACCTCATTACCTTGATCAGGATCCAACTTAGTAGTAGTGGCCATTGGAGTTGTAGCTGTAGTACCTTCCTTCATATTGAATCTAGTTAATAGATTCTTTGTATACTTAGACTGATTAATGAAAATTCCCTCAATAGTATGGGTGACTTGTAGTCCAAGAAAGTAGCTCAGTTCCCCCATCATACTTAATTAATATTTTGATTTCGTAAGATCAGAAAATTTCTTGCACAACTTGTTATTAGTAGACCTAAAAATTACGTCATCAACATATATTTGCACCAAAAGAAGATCACTACCCTTATTAATGAAAAATAATATTTTGTCAACTGTACCTCTTTTGAAACCAGTTTCCATCAAAAAAATTTACAAGTTTTGATACCAGGTCTTTGGTGCTTGTTTGAGTCCATACAAAGCTTTATCAAGCCTGTACACATAATTTGGAAATCTTGGATCAATGAAACCAGATGGTTACTCAATATAATGCCCTCTTGTTGTGAATAACCCTTTTGCACAAGTCTGGATTTGTTCCTAATATTAGTGTCATCTTAATCTGTATTGTTTTTGAAATCCCAGTTTGTGCTAACTACTAATTTGTTCTTTGGCCTCCGAACAAGCTTCCACACTTCATTCCTTTCAAATTCATACAACTTTCCTGCATTGCTTGAATCCAGTCAACAACTTTAAGTGCATCTTCTACTCTCTTTGGCTCCTCCTTAGAAAGAAAATTATGATAGAGGCATTCATGCTCAGTTATACTTCTTGTCTGAACACCAGCATCAGGATCTCCAGTGATAAGATTATGTGTGTGATCTTTTGTCCATTTGACAGCTCTTGGAAGTTCAGCCCCATTTCTTGATGCTCCCCCTAAATTGGATGCATCATTCTCATGTGAAGCTCCCCATGTATCAGTGCTGTCATTTTCTGATTGAGAAGAGCTTCCAGTTATGGATTGTTCACAAAATTGATCTTGATGCTCAGTTGAATGATCTTCTCTTGATGAACTGTCATTTAATAAGCTTGAAGAATGTTCAGTTGATCCAGTATTTCCTGATTCATCAGTATCATCAAGATTTGATTCACTAGATTTCTTACTGTCTATGTGTTGATGTTGCTCCCCCTCAACGTGTGTATATGTGACAAAATATCCAACTAAAACAGCTACAGTACAACATTAATAAAAAAATATGAATACACATCAAAATTTGGTTGTCATAGTAGCCTCCGACTAATACATACTATACTACTAAACTCTAAAGGACACAGGTGTCCGAGTTCTTACAACTACCAACCCAGAAGTCTACTATCTAGCCACTTCCTCCCATAAGCCCTAACTCAAATACCAACCAATCTATTAGGCCTAATATTGAGCTGCTCTGGTCTCCGAACTAATTAAAAGATCAATGTGCCTAGCCCTCTCAATAGCTGACTAAGTGAGGGCTCTCACCCGGGCATGGATGTCTGGAGAAGGTGCAGGTACTCCCTGGTAGGGACCAACATGTACACGGTCTAAGTGTGCGGTCAGGTCGGGACTATGCTCTCGAATCAAGGCCCTATTAACAGCCTGAAGCACATGATATGGAATAGGAGAGGAGGTACCCGAAGCATGAATAGATGGCACCAGTAGTCTGGGGAATTCACTACTAGGTCCACATCATGATGAAAAGTTTCTAATAGCAGATACATGGTGCTAAACCCATCGAGGTCTAGCACTCGGTCCAGCGGTGTCACTATGTCTAGAGTGAGTGACGGCTGGAGGTGGTAGTGGAGTCTCCTCAGCTAGCACATCAAGAGTCCTCTCAGAATCTGAGCTCTCGAAATCAAATATGTTCTCTCGTGAGGGAGAATGGGATATCACTATAGGACACTATCAAATATATATATATACAGAGAAGACACAATAAGGTTAGGGCAGTTCTATCACAACATCAATAGATGTCAGGGTCACGCCTTCGAAACCCTCGAATGACTCTTAGGTTCGCTCCTTATATGAGTTGTTGACTCACACCTTTCTGACTCTATTCCTAATCTAAATCAGGGACTTAAACCTATAGCTCTCATACCAACCTGTGACGGCCTCAACCCTGGGGGTCAGGAGTTGACGTCACGAACAATAATAACAACAAATATAATATAACCCAACTCAATATAAATACATAAACACGACCCCTACTTACCAAAATATTTTCCTGGTTTAAGTATGACTTAGATTATAAAACTATACAACCAAACTTATTCAACAAGTCTGATATACTAACTTATTACAGGAACTCATCAGACCACATCTATTCTGACACAAACTACCTCTGAGGAGACAAGTACAGGATGGACTGGAACTCTGCTTTGACTGTAATGGATGGGTCTCCTAGGCATGTACAATATATATATATACAAAACAAGCTGCAAGGGTGAGCATGAATAATAGTAAAAACGTTTATGATAAACAGTTATAGGAACATAAATCGTAAGTAAACTAGATATCAACAACTAGCATGCTCGGTAAAATATAATATCAGTCGTGCGTTGTGTAAATATCAGAGTCCAATTTTAGCATGCTATTTTCATTTTCAAATCCATTGTTCCTTTATAGTAACCATAAAAAAACATCTTCTTCGCTACGGGAACCACAAAACCAAAATTAAATATATATTAGATGTTATCTAGTGACAGCAGATCAGGCCACCACACAAGTTATCTAGGATAGCTGGCCGGACTATCACACAATTAGTCTAGGAAAGCTGATCGGGCTTTCACACAATTCGTACCAGATCCACAAAGACTAGCTAGGTCTCTGATAAGTTACGCTGGACTAATAAGTGAAAACAGGGCGCGCAACCGACTTAGCCACTTACAATCATTATCCAATATAACTGATTCACTTTATCCAATTCTCAAAACTACTTTTACCTATCTCTTTTTAAAACAATTCTATCACAACACACTTTCCAAAACCTTTTTACATATTAATCAAATTTAGAGATAGGCATTTCAGAAGTTACTTTTCCCCAAAACATAATTTAAATAAATATTTTCAAATACATGGGATACATAACTTAAAACGTTATGTTCCACTACGCAATTTAAATCAACAATTATTCATATATTATAGAACCATAAAATATTTTTTCAGGGGTACTTGCCTTGCAGAGCTTTAAAACTAAAGCTAGTCTGACTTTGATATGGGCCTGAAATTAGCCTAGAAAAGAAATTAATGTTAAATTAATTAGACCTGATACAGTCCAATAACAAAGCCCAATTAATGAGGCCCGAAGCCTTAATTATTTATTGATTTCATAATTAATAAATAGGGTAAAATAACGGCTCATTAAGTATATCCCATAAAGGATTGAATTCTGTATTGAGTAGCTTCCAAGGCACCCAAACCAACAAGGAATCTGCTTCCTACTTATTAGGACTCCAAAGTCTACTCTAAAATGGAGACTTATTCATCAAGTGTCCTAACCCTTGTCTAATTCAAGGACCTCCAATATCTATATAAAGAGTCTCACCCCTCCATTCAGAACTAAGTTTTGGCTTAATTCTCTAAATAGACAGAGATACATAGGCATCTTGTGAAGGCAGTTTTAAGCCACGAAACACAAGTGCAACCATTAAAGTCCTGGAGCGCACGAACCCTAGAATTAAATATGCTTAATAAATATAAACTAGTTTTTTATCCATAATATTTGGCGCCGTCTGTGGGAAGAAGACAACAACCATGGAAAAGATACGGAGCACTCAAGATTCACCATATTCCACCCTCATCACTCAAGGGGACGAACTTTCAAGAATGGAGGTGCATGCGATCTAGCCATCATCTTAAGGGATGAATCCCCCACGTAATGAAACGCAAGGAGTAAAATATCAATTGCACATGGTGCATTCTCCCATTAACTGCCTGTGCACTTGGATTTTAGATGTCTACGGCTATGATTTCAGCCACCACTGACCCACTTTATGAAATGCAGATATATCCAATAGTTTGGGGAAGCAGGCTCGATAATCAATTACATGTAGGGAACATTTCCCTATATTTACCCCGATCATGAAAGAATTCACAATTTTCTGGCTCATGTATTGAGAATAATGGTTGCTCACCTAATGAGGGGATCACATCATGAAGGAGGCCATCAATAAAAGGAGATAGTCGAGTAAAGAACCCCGCTGTCAAAAGGCGTTTTTACCCTGAAGATGTGGAGGGATGCTCAAACCATAAATGAGAAGATTCATGCTCATGAAGCACACATCCGAAAACTCCAATAAGATTTGAGATAACTAAGTAATTAAAATCCACTATCCATGACTCAAGTTGTCAGTTCTCCTAATGAAGAACTGAATCTCTCAACCACCATTGTTGGAAAGTAGCCCACATATACATCTGTTTAAGGGTCAAACTCCCTAAGAACAAGAATTTGAGGGACGAGATCCCATGAGTGGGACGTTAGTTCTCCACTATAAGGAGGTGAATATATCTATATTTGAGGCCTTAAACCTCCACATGTGAAAGAAAAGAAATCCATGTTGTACAGAATAAACAACTGATAAGGACGAAACCCCCAATTCTAGATCCCCTCGCAGGGACGAATTCTCAATTCCAATTGTTGCAAGCACCTCTGAATTCTCGACTCGGTGGGTATGTGTTTTCTACTATTGTGATTCTGAAAACCACTGATCCTTAATATGGGATGCTAGTGTACCCCAAGATTGGAGGAAGTTGGCTCTCACGCCAAGGAGAAGTACAATGGTGGATGCCCCAATACATTCATGGCATGGCCCCTATCCCAAAGATTAAGACTTCTCTGCACCTTACTCTGATAGAGATTACAGTTTATCGGAGGAGATGACTGCCCCACGGAGGAGGCGTATGAAAGGAATATGTCCTAAGTCCAATCATGTATTAGGATTTAGGAATAACTTTTTATGTAATCTGTTTTGATTTCATTGATATTAATAAAAGACTTGTTTTGTTTTTATTACGGGCTCTATCTATTTAAGTGTTTAAATAAGATATACCATAGTTTAGAGTAAAGCTTTTTATGGATTATGATGAGATCATAATAGTGAGATCTAAAAGATGATAACTCTAAACTTAAATAGTTCCTGGTCGTAGGATTACTAACTGGTAATTAATAATCCGCAGAGATCGGTACATACTATGCTTGCTTCATTATGAAGGATGTCTGTTCTCATAGACATTTGTGTGGTGACACTATAGCTAGTATATAGGTGCTTATTATAGAATAAGTTTACTGAACATGACTCGCACAGCTGAACAACTGATGGAGTTCACTCACGTGTCAGCAGTTGTTCACATAGTGATAGTTGTACAAGTATCCTTAGACTTGAGGTCATCATAGTCATCTTGTGTACACTGAACTATGCTTTGGTTTAGTTCTTAGTCTCCAGGGACAATTATTAGGGCTCTACTGGGTATAAGAATTTGTACACGAAGATAGTGTATGATCAATAAAGGATCTACCCCTTCCAGTGAAGGAAGCGAATGTTCAAGGCTGATCCACTTATGCTAGTTCAGGAATCTCTGGCCAGAGTAAATTAAATTAGAAAGGAGTTTCTAATTTGCATAGAACTAAGCATAGTAAATGGTAAGCAAGTGATTGAATTAGATAGGCTTGACACGAGATCCATGCCTTGTATTTAATCGGGACATTGTAGGGTAGAAGGAGTTTATTGTACGGTAACTATTCACTGAATAGGTTCTTGGTATTCTAAGCAGTGAATTCATATTATCCGGATAGTCGCGATATGCTGAGAAGTATCCCTCACGATGTAGAATAAATGTGATTAATTAATTAATCATATTTAATAAATTAGAGAATTTATATAAATAATGATAAAATAGTTTTATTATTATTTATTTCTACTACCGGCTTAATATTGAACCTACAGGGTCACACCACAAAAAGAGAATGATTTAATGGTGGAGGAATTAATTAATAATGGCTAATAATTATTTATTTGTGAAATAAATAATTAATTGGCAAATTTAATAATTGATTAAATGAGATTTAATTGATTATAAATTAATTAAGAAAAGTTCTTAATATTATTAATTAAGGATTTAATTTTTGGAAATTAAATAAAGAGAGAGAATTATTTCTAAAGTGTTTAGAAAAAGGATTAATAATTAAAAGGTGTTTTAATTATTAATGAGAATAATAAATGGGATAATAATAATAATATTTATGGGAAAATTTCAGCTGAAAATTTTGCCTATAAATATACTATTATAGACCCTATATTTTATTCGAACCCCAAAAACCCAAAAAGTTTTAGAAAACCAAATTCTCTCCACCTCCTCCTCCTCCTTAACGTCGTTTTCTTGGTGGATACCGGTGGAGTGCTTCACGTTTGAGGAGCAGCTGCTAAGGATCTCCGATCGTTGCTTTTGGATCACATATTAAAGGTTAGTAATCGATCCCCTCATTTTTACCACGATTTATATGCTTTTATTTGGATTTTATATGTGTAAAAGTGTTTTACAATGCCCCCGCTGCGATTAAAATCCAACAATGGTATCAGAGCTTAGGTTGTATGCATATAGATCTGTGGTAAAAATTTCAGAATTTTATGTGCTTGTATGAATTAGTTATGATTTTTACAAGTTATATCATGGATTAATTTTGTCTGATGAGAAATCGTTTCTCAGAATAATTTTGAATGTTGATCTGGGTTCTACAAGTGTTGTAGATCGTCTGGGTATTTTTTTCATAATTTTATGATGTATAGATTTTTTATTATGAATTTTTGAAGATCTTGCAATTAAATTCGTAATTAAATAAATCATATATATATATTATTTGTAAGTATGTATATATATCTGTACTGCTGTCTGTGTTGTTCTGCACGGAGAAAAGGAAAAGCAAACAGAGAAAAGTCAGATGTACGGCGGCACGGCGTTCGAGGAAAAAGACGGCGGCTGCTGCAGGAAAGAAAAAAAAAGGGTGTCGCGCATTCCGGGAATGCGTTACACCTTGTGGCACATTCACGGAATGCGTTACACCTTTTAATAGCTTAAAAGGGCTGTAACGCATCACCGGAATGCGTTACAGGGCTTGTAACGCGTTCCTGTAATGCGTTACAGCCTGACTGTTCACATTAAATTTGATTTTCTGGGAGTTTCGTAATCCGTTTTGGGCGTGCAATATACCGTTGGATTCGTTTTTCCGAGACGGATCTAATGGAGTGATCAATTTTAGTTTATATAAAAGTTTTGAACTGTTTATATTTCCGAAAGTGTTTTAAAGCTGTTTTTAACTGTTTTTAATTACTTTTAAATGCTTCATGTGATACATAGAGATGTATAATGCTTAGACTAATATGCTAGATGATGTAACATGTCTACCTTGATGTTTATTCTTGTTTATATATGTGATATATGCTTAGTTTATCATGCGATGATAGATTTAGGTGAACTTAAATGAACATAAGGCGCTTGTTAAACAATCTAGTATAGTGAAATTGTTTCATAACCTTAATAACAATATTATGAATACAATCATGAGATTCTTGTGTTTATGAAACAAGTAATTGAATATGAATTTTCGATATGAGAGAAAGGATGATTCTGTCAACAACAGATTTCTATCTGTAAGAAAGGGTTATTAAGTGACGCCTCTTGACAATGCTCCACCTGATCTGGGAATCATCTGATTATTGATTATTGATTTGAAATATTTAATTTAAAAGGAAGAATCTCTTTATAATATGATTATGATTGTAACGTAATATAATCCCTCTAAAATTAAATAATATCAAGTAGTAATTGGCCAATGATACAACGGGCTTGTGTCGGTCATAGCCTTCCAACATGATAGAAAGTAGTTCTTATTTTTAAATCATTGTCGTTTCGTGCCACAGCCGAGGGCTTTGATTTCGAAATAAGAAATACTTGTCTATTACATAGAGATGTGTACATTAAATAAGAATCTAAAGGTCGTTACGTGCCACAGCCGTGGGCCTTTGGGGACTGATTCAATTGTACAGAATGTTGGGTTAGACTTGACTTAGAATATTGAGTTTGTCGTGCCACAGCCGTGACTCAATTATTCAAGAGGCTAAAGTTTGATTAGGGAATAACATTAGATGTAATTGACAAGAGTTGTCTGCCTATTGAACATTACATGGCGTTTCGTGCCACAGCCGAGGTTGTGTAATGGAATGTAGGATCCCTATTCCCACTAGCATTATGAATGCTTAATTTTTCACGTAGGGGGTTGAATAAATTAGGTAAACTAGTGGGAGCCACTTATGAATAAAGACCCGATTCATATAGTGTTTTGAAATGAAATTGAATATTTGCTAAGTGTTGTTATGTGTTTATCATTTACAGATTTACAATATACATTATGTCTTCTGCACTATCACTCAGGAGCATACTGGATGCTCACAAATTGACTGGTCCTAATTATGCTGACTGGCTTCGAAACTTGAGAATTGTTCTCAGGATTGAAAAGCTGAAATACGTGATTGACTCACCTAAGCCTACTGAACCTGCTAGCGATGCGCATAATGATGAACATGTTGTGTATCGTAATTGGATAGATGATACAAATGTTGCTCAATGCATCATGCTAGCTTCCATGAACATTGAGCTACAGAAGCAATATGAGCATATGGATGCTCACACTATCCTAATGCATCTACAAGAGTTGTATGATGTGGCGGGGAGGACAGCTCGATATGAGATATCGAAGGAGTTGTTCGGTTGTAGGATGTCTGAGGGATCATCTGTGAATGACCATGTACTTAAGATGATCAATTTGATTGAACGTCTTGGACAACTTGGTTTTGCCATGGATGGGGAGCTGAGCCAAGACTTGGTCTTGCAATCGCTTCCGAGTTCGTTCTCGCAGTTTGTTGTGAACTTTCACATGAATAAGTTGGATGTCAGCCTGCCTGAACTCCACAACATGTTGAAGACTGCGGAATCGAATTTTCCCCCTAAGAAGAGTTCTGTTCTCCTAATTGGTGAAGGTTCCAATCCTAAGAAAAAGAAGAGGAACTCTTCCAAGAAGAAGAAAGTAGGTGAGAAAATGCCGGTTCCACCAAAAGTTGAAGACCCCAAGAGCAAAGTTGTTTGCTTTCACTGTAACAAGGTGGGGCACTGGAAGAGGAACTGCAAGGTTTACCTTGCAGAATTGAAGAAGAAGGGTAGTGAGACTAACGCTTCTGATTCAGGTATATTCATGATAGAAGTGAATATGTCATTAAATCAAATTTCTACTTGGGTATTAGATACCGCCTGTGGTTCTCATATCTGCAATTTGTTGCAGGGACCAAGGAGAAGTAGGACTCTTGAGGAAGAGGAGGTGATTCTACTGATGGGAAATGGAGCAAGAGTTGCTGCTGAAGATGTAGAATCATTTCATTTACATATGCCTACGGGCAAGACTATTATTTTAAATAATTGTTATTTTGTTCCCTCGATTGTGAGGAATATTATTCCCATGTTAGACTTGGCTGGATTTTCATTTATTATTGAGAATAATGAATGTTCTATTCTTAGAGATAATATTCTTTATGGACGTGGTACTTTAAATAATGGTCTGTATGAATGTGACATAATTTACTTCAGATTGAACAAACTAATAAAAGAAAAGGGATGATGAAAATCTCACTTTATAGTGGCACTGCAGTCTCCATTTAGTAGACATGGAGAGAGGACTGCAAATTTGCTAGGAATGGTACACACAGATGTATGTAGACCAATGTCTAAGCAAGCCATGGGTGGATTTTCATACTTCATTACTTTTATAGATGATAGATCTAGATTCGGATATGTGTTTGATGAAACACAAGTCTGAAGCCTTTGAAAAGTTCAAAGAGTATAAGTATGAAGTGGAGAAACAAACCAAACATAGTATTATAATTCTTCGATTAGATCGAGGTGGTGAATACTTGAATGGAGTGTTTCTAGATTATCTCAAAGTAAATGGTATAGTCTCTCAGTGGACGCCTCCAGATTGGTATCAGAAAGGAGAAATCGAACTTTGTTAGACATAGTTCGGTCCATGATGAGCTATGCAAATCTTCCAGTATTCCTATGGGGTTATGCATTGGAAACCTCAGCATATTTACTGAATAAGGTGCCTTCCAAATCTGTTCCTCAAACTCCGTATGAGATATGGAAAGAAAGGAAACCGAGTCTTAAACACGTTAAGATTTGGGGATGTCCAGCTTATGTCAAGTAAGTTGACCCAGATAAGCTGGAATATCGATCCGTAAAATGTAGTTTTGTGGGATATCCTAAAGAGACTTTAGGGTATTACTTTTACACCGATAATCGGGTGTTTGTCTCCAGACATGCTACCTTCTTGGAAAAGGAGTTTATCCTTGAAGGAAACAGTGGGAGCAAAATTGAACTTGATGAAGTTCAAGAAGCACAAACTACTACGGTTCAAGTGGAAACACCTGTTCTGACTGAACCACCTTCTGTGGAACAGCCCATTCGTAGGTCAGGGAGAGTGTCTCGCCAACCTGAGAGGAAATATGGCCTTGTCATTGAGAATGACAATGAGTTGTCGATCATTGATGATGACGACCCTGTGACCTATAATGAGGCTATGAGTAGTGTTGACTCAGAGAAATGGCATAGTGCCATGAAATCCAGAATGGAATCTATGTATACGGTATACAAAAGATAGATTATAGTAGATAGCCAGGTGGAGACCTATAAGGCCAGGCTTGTGGCAAAAGTATTCAAACAAAGGCAATGGATTGACTTTGATGAAACCTTTTACCTGTAGCCCTGTTAAAATCAGTTCGGATTTTACTTGCGATTGCTGCTTACTACGACTATGAGATGTGGCATATAACCAGATGGTTTTCTTTCCAAGGGAAATGAAAACCTAGTGTGTAAGATACTGCGAAACATATGTGGTTTAAAGCAAGCTTCTCGTAGATAGAACATCCGTTTTGATGAGACAATCAAAGAGTTTGATTTTATCAAAAACGTAGATGAACCATTCATTTACAAAAGGGTTAGTGGGAGCGCGGTAACATTTCTTGTATTGTATTGAATTAGAGTTGACACACATAACAACATAGCAGACCCACTCACAAAGCTACTTTCTGAAAGTCACTTTGATCGTCATAAAGACTAGATGGGTATTAGATACCAGAATGATTGGCTTTAGTACAAGTGGGAGATTGAAAGGAATATGTTCTAAGTCCAATCATGTATTAGGATTTAGGAATAACTTTTTATGTAATCTGTTTTGATTTCATTGATATTAATAAAAGACTTGTTTTGTTTTTATTACGGGCTCTATCTATTTAAGTGTTTAAATAAGATATACCATAGTTTAGAGTAAAGCTTTTTATGGATTATGATGAGATCATAATAGTGAGACCTAAAAGATGATAACTCTAAACTTAAATAGTTCCTGGTCGTAGATTACTAACTGGTAATTAATAATCCGCAGAGATCGGTACATACTATGCTTGCTTCATTATGAAGGATGTCTGTTCTCATAGACATTTGTGTGGTGACACTATAGCTAGTATGTAGGTGCTTATTATAGAATAAGTTCACTGAACATGACTCGCACAGCTAAACAACTGATGGAGTTCACTCACGTGTCAGCAGTTGTTCACATAGTGATAGTTGTACAAGTATCCTTAGACTTGAGGTCATCATAGTCATCTTGTGTACACTGAACTATGCTTTGGTTTAGATCTTAGTCTCCAGGGACAATTATTAGGGCTCTACTGGGTATAGGAATTTGTACACGAAGATAGTGTATGATCAATAAAGGATCTACCCCTTCCAGTGAAGGAAGCGAATGTTCAAGGCTGATCCACTTATGCTAGTTCAGGAATCTCTGACCAGAGTAAATGAAATTAGAAAGGAGTTTCTATTTTGCATAGAACTAAGCATAGTAAATGGTAAGCAAGTGAATGAATTAGATAGGCTTGACACGAGATCCGTGCCTTGTATTTAATCAGGACATTGTAGGGTAGAAGGAGTTTATTGTACGGTAACTATTCACTAAATAGGTTCTTGGTATTCTAAGCAGTGAATTCATATTATCCGGATAGTCGCGATATGCTGAGAAGTATCCCTCACGATGTAGAATAAATGTGATTAATTAATTAATCATATTTAATAAATTAGAGAATTTATATAAATAATGATAAAATAGTTTTATTATTATTTATTTCTACTACCGGCTTAATATTGAACCTACAAGGTCACACCACAAAAAGAGAATGATTTAATGGTGGGGGAATTAATTAATAATGGCTAATAATTATTTATTTGTGAAATAAATAATTAATTGGCAAATTTAAAAATTGATTAAATGGGATTTAATTGATTATAAATTAATTAAGAAAAGTTCTTAATATTATTAATTAAGGATTTAATTTTTGGAAATTAAATCAAGAGAGAGAATTATTTCTAAAGTGTTTAGAAAAAGGATTAATAATTAAAAGGTGTTTTAATTATTAATGAGAATAATAAATGGAATAATAATAATAATATTAATGGGAAAATTTCAGCTGAAAATTTTGCCTATAAATATACTATTATAGACCCTATATTTTATTCGAACCCCAAAAACCCAAAAAGTTTTAGAAAACCAAATTCTCTCCACCTCCTCATCCTTCTTAACGTCGTTTTCTTGGTGGATACCGGTGGAGTGCTTCACGTTTGAGGAGCAGCTGGTAAAGATCTCCGATCGTTGCTTTTGGATCGCATATTAAAGGTTAGTAATCGATCCCCTCGTTTTTACCACGATTTATATGCTTTTATTTGGATTTTATATGTGTAAAAGTGTTTTACAATGACCCCGCTGCAATTAAAATCCAACAGCGTGCTAGCAAGGAGGTTTAATTAAGGGGCTATCAATAGCCCTGTAGTACCCAAGAACTCGAGACATACAAGAGAGGATCAAGGCTCATGAAGCCGAGATACAAAGGTTAAAGCATGACATGGAGTTACACCAGATTCCAAGTCCCCAAAAGATAGCGAAACCAGGGGATTTTTCTCCTGTCATAGACCTGGAAGTTCCAACACCTAGACAAAGAATCATAACCCCAAGGGTCGATCCAATTGACTTGATGTTCCTAGAAGATCCCGATGATCCAACCCCCCATTTACTTAGGATTTATGAACGCCCGCATCTTAAGGAAGTTCAAGATATCAACCATCAAGGCATATGATTGTATAGGCGACCCCGCAAATCATGTCAAGATGTTTTCCAATGCCCTATTAATGTATCCTATGAATGACGTTATTAAGTATCAGGCCTTCCCCAAACTCTATCCTGCATGGCCCTAAGGTAGTACAACCGTTTACCCCTAACTCAATTGGATCCTTCAAAGGTCTCATTCAAGATTTTGTCAATAAATTCATTAATGAGAGAGTGCACGAAAAGAGTTCAGCTTCTCTTATAAATCTCGAACTATGGACAAAGAAATCCTTGAAAGAATATCTGAACCGATTCAATAAAAAGGCCTTCAAAGCCCCGGATATAGGAGATGAAGTAGATATGATAGTCCTGCAACAAGGAACTGAGAATGGGCTCTTTAAGATGTCAATTGCCAAGTGTGCACCTGAAAGCATGCTACAACTCCATGAGAGAGCTGGAAAGTATATCAAGGTGGAGGAAAGCATAAAGAAGACAGTTATAAGCAATAAGCCCACGAGCAACAAGAACTGAAAAACGGAACAAGTGTACGATGCCAGGGACAAATATCCTTGAACTGGAAATGACTTTGATTCCTCTCCCAAGAAGAATCAAGGGCCAAGATTCACTGAGTATGCAAGGTTAAACGCTCCAAGGAGCCAATCCTGTTAAAAATCGAGAAGGATAAGGAATTTAGATGGCCGAAGCCACTAAGGGGAGACCTCGAGAAGAGAGACAAGGGCCAACATTATAGTTTTCAGAGATGTTGGTCATGATACTGAAGATTGCAGACAACTCAAGAATGAAATTGAGTATCTAATCCAAAGAGGAAAGTGAGGATGATTCATCAAGGGTGAAGGTGAAAGAGACCAGAAAAGAGATTGTGATCGAAGAAACAATGATCGAAGATGTAACGACTGAGATAGTAACCCATAGCCCCGAGGGCCAATAATCAATATGATCTAAAAAGGCCGACGGCCGCTCGAATAACAAAGAACTCTTGAAAATACTATGCTAGAGGGGTGATGAGTATAATCGGAGACGCACCTAAGTGTGCTAAGACTGAGATGACACTTAAGTTCAGGGATCCCGACCTTGACAGTCTTAAATTCTCTAAAGATAATGACTCCTAACTGACTCCTTTAAATGCACCATCTATGGATTTAATGAAGTGGAGTTCCAAGTAGAAGGAGCGATTTAACTTCCTGTGACTATTGGGAAAGAGCCAAGAGAGGCCAAAAAGATGCTAAACTTTCAGGTTATCAAAGCAACCTCTACCTACAACGCAATCATGGGAAGTACAAGAATTCATGCGTTTAAGGTCATGCCCTCGACCTCCCACATGGTGCTAAAGTTCCCCACCAGAAAAGATGTTGGAGAAGAAAGAGGAGATCAGAAAATGTCCTGAAGTTGCTATGTTGCAGCACTTAAGCCTGATGAAACCGGAGGGCAGGTCCTCCCCATAGAAGACATGGATATCTGCGATAACCAAGAGCGTCGAGGGAAGCCTGCTGAGGACTTGGTCCCAATTCCCCTAGACCCGTTAGACCCGAATAAGGTTACATACATTGGAGCACCATAGGAAATGCCCCTAAAAGGCCGACCGACCGACCAAGTTCTTGCAATAAAAGGTGATGTGTTTGTTTGGACATTAGCTTACATGCCTGGGATTGATCCCAATCTTATAACTCATACGTTAAACATCGATCTGACTCGAAAGGTTGTCAAGTAGAAGAAGAGAACATATGCCCCTAACAGGCCAAAAACCATTAAACAGGAGGTCGAGAAACTTCTAGTAGCTGGATTTATTGAGGAAGTACAATTCCCCGAATGGTTGGCGAACCCTGTGATGGTCAAGAATGCCAATGTGAAGTGGATGATATGCATTGACTTCATTGATTTGAATAATGCATGTCCGAAGAACTGCTACCCCCTATCAAGGATTGATACCTTGATCGAAACCACAACTGGGAACGAGATGCTAATATTCAGGGATGGCTTCAGCGACTATAATCAGATTAAAATACACAAAAATGACAACCAAAAGGTATCTTTTATACTTGACTTTTGTATCCTTTGTTATCTTGTTATGGATTTTGGACTAAAGAATGCAGGAGCCACGTATCAAAGATTAGTGAATAAAATACTCGTCCATCTAATTGGAAAAATATGGAGGTCTATGTCAGTGACATGTTAGTCAAAATCCTATCCAAGGCCGACTAAATTGATCATCTCAGATAGGCATTTGAAGTGCTAAGGCACCTATAGTTGATGTTGAACCTTGCCAAGCGCGCTAGTCTGGAAAGTTTTTTGGTCACATGGCCTCGAAGAGAGTAATAGAGGAAAACCTCGACAAAGAAAAGCTATCCTAGACATGAAACTGCCTCACTCTACAAAAAATGTTCAAAAATTAAAAGGGAGAATTGCGGCTTTAGGAAGGTTAATCTTCAAGTCATGAGACAAATGTATGCCCTTTTTCGAAACCCTGAAGAAGGTGAAGAATTTTTTGTGGATAGTTGAGAGCCAAGAGGCCCTTGAACAGCTAAAGAAATACATGACTGAAGCCCCGTTGTTCGTCAAACTGAGTCTGAAAGACATTATTTACTTAATCTACCGGTTTTTGAGCAAGCAGTGAGTATTGTCGTAGTAAAGAAAGAGTAGAAGGTTCAAAAGCCTATCTACTATATGAGCAAGGTAATCCACAGAGCCAAATTGAACTACTCCTCCACTGAGAAGTTTGCACTCGCCCTCATACCAATGTCCAAGAAGCTACGACTGTTCTTTCGGGCACACAAAGTAGAAGTACTGATGGACTAACCCCTGAGAATCATCCTTCACAACCCTAAAGCGATTGAAAGGCTCATCAAATGGGAAATTGAGTTTGGAGAATTTGATATCAAGTATAAGCCTCAGACATCCCTCAAGGCCCAAGCATTAGCAGACTTCGTGGTCGAATGTACCATTAACGACCAAAAAGTTGGGGGGCAAGAAATAGTGACCCCAGAAGAAGGAAAGAAGGATAAAGAAGAAGACTTGACTCTAAAGGAGTATTGGTTTCTCCATTTTTATAGAGCGTTCAAAAAAAATCTAGTAGTGTAATCCTAGGCTTGCAAAGCCCTGAAGGGTTCATGATCGAATATGCTTTGAAGTTGGAATACCCAACTACGAACAACAAAGCAGAGTATGAGGCTTTGATAGCCGGGTTAGGCTTAGCTAGAGCTGTGAGAGCCAAGAAAATTAAAATTTGTGGAGACTCAAGGCTTGTTGTTTCCCAAGTCAATGGGGAGTTTGAGGCCAAAGATGATTCCATAACCAAGTACCTAAGGGTCTTGAAAAGAATATTGGCTCAATTTGATGAATGGTATGAAGAACATGTTCCGAGAGAGGAGAACACTATGGCCGATGCTGTTTCCAAGTTCACCTCATCTGAAATCGAGAACTATTCAAAAAGTATCTACTTCCAAGTCCTGAGGACCACGATAATTCATTCCATAAACTTGATAGGACCAATTCACTTTACTAGTTGCTGGATTGTCCCAATCAAGAACCACCTTGAGACAGGTGATGCCCAAAAGGCACGCAAGTTATCAGTGAGAGCGTTGAGGTATTCTCTAATAGAAGGCATTTTCTACAAAATGTAATGACTGGGAATTTCGTGACCTAATTAAATGAATAAAGTATGATTTATGTGGAGTGATTATAAATTATATGATTAAGTGATGGTTAATTGTCTTTATTGTATATTAGTATCTGGGAGCGTAGATAGATGCGTTCCAATTTAAAGAGTCAGCTTAGGGGTTAAGCTGTGTTGTCGGGCTGTCAGGTAGAACGGAACCCGTCTTAAAAAAGGGATTAAGGTGTTTAAATATGAAATATGTGTGTTTATGTGAAAAGGAATGTTTGAGTAAGTATTACGTTCTAGTGACGTGTCGGTTGGTAAAGATAATTGTGAAGCGTAATTGAAACGCTTAGCGTCGGGCCGTCAGGCAGAACGTGACCCCATACGCGAAAAGAGGAATAATAATTAAAAGTGGAAATTGTAAGGTCAATTATGAGCTGTGATGTGTGGATATGTATGTGCTTGCTTTCCTGTATGCATGAGTACATGATCTGTTAATTTTTTTAAATGGATATAAGGGATTTATTTGGATTAAAATAAGGTTTATTGAACCTTTATGCATTTTTATAAAATTATTCGAGAATGGTCAAGGCATGAAAATTGTTTGGTTGTCTTCAAAATAGTCCCATAGACTTTCTAAAAGTGATAAATGGATTTATTTCGTGATCGTTGCATTTTAAAATGATTTTATGGAGCTAAAATGCTATTTGCAGCATAATCTTATAAAATTCGTATTTAATCAACCGTTCGCTCAAAAAATATTCCGAAAATATGGATGAAAAGCTAATTTCGAGATCTACATTCTAAAATTTTATTCGTTTCATTCTCATCTTTTCTGAGAGAGCTATTACTTAATTAAATTCATTTTGGATTGAAAATTAAGAGATAAAAGAAAAAGAAATGTAAAAGTGTGGTACAATGACCACACTACCCTCCAAGTCAATATAAATACTCCCTTCCCTCACCCCGGCCACTCTCTCTTCTCTCTCACATTCTCTCATTTCTCTTTTTCTTTTTCTCTCTCACTCTCGAAGTCTCTGTTACAACCGGCATTTCCGTTTAATATTAATTGTAAAATTTGGTGTAATTATAAAGCCGAATGCCAATATATTCAACTATTATATGCTTGTGTGAATGAGAATATCTGCGTCTTAAATTTTCGATATGTGGTATATGATTTTTCAAATCAAAAGTTTAATTATTTCTTTCATTTTTGATTTATAAGGAATATCTTAAACCTTGAATAAATATCTTTTTAAAAAGTTATTTGTTCACAAAATTCAAAAGTAGTTTTATAAAATTTCTAAAAATCCAAGTTATTTTATGGTATAAATTTTATAATTTTTGAACTTGTATTTTATTTTATAAAAATAAATCTTTATGAATTTTAGTTGTCATATTTAGCAAATTACAAGAAAGCCCTTGCATGCAAACCACCCTTTCATTCTTTTCAAGGACAAAGAGGACAATTCCAAACCCACTAACTCATGAACTATTAGCCAAATTACCTCCTTGACCTTGCATGCAAGTTAGCTTAGTTCTAGCTAGAAGGATACCCTTGTCATTTCTCAAACCCACTCACATTATAGTCAAATCAAGACATAAAAACAACTCAAAGAAGTGATCATCACTTCACTTCACCCCACCACTTCACTCTCATCTCCTTCTTCCCCTCCCTCTCGGCTTTTCCCCCTCCCCTCTCGGTAATTCCCAAAAACTGAGCCCCCATCCCCTTCTTTCTTCATTTCTCACTCAAAAAATTATCCTATTATCAAGTAATCCTACTCCCTACATGTTGTCCTTGTATATCTTAAGAGTTTAGAGTAGAAAAACTTATGTGTTGACCTTGCATGGTGGTGTGTTGTTAAAACTCCAAGTGAATATCCTTGATTCTTGTGAATTCAAGGCTTTCACCATGAGTTATAGTAGCAAAGGGTTGAGAATGGCTAGACATGAGTATGTTACACTCATGCAATTGTTGTTTTCACCCTAATCCATTCAGCCATGACTTGATAGGAGCCGAATGGATGGTGTTTTGGTTGTCATGTTCCACTTTGTGTGTTTTTGTGATGATAACATGAAAATCTTAGTAAAGTCTTGATAAAACCCTTTGCATGCTAAGTGATCATCTAGATATAGCTTATTGTAGGCTTGCATGTCAATTTCATGGTAATATATATTTAGAAAACATGTTTCTTTGATTGGTAAAACTCGAAGACATGCATGCATGTAAATTTCTCTTGGAATGTTGGAAGATTTTGATAATTTGGAAAGATTTTGTTAGTAAGCTTTAATTTCAGTAGGAATAAGGTGTTAATATTGATTAATGCTCCTTGATGCATGGTAATAATTCGTGGTTATCTTTTATAAAAATGTATATCTTGTTGTTTCAAAAACTTGATGATTTGTGAGTTGTGAAGTGTAGTTTCTTTTGTTTTGCCATAATTGCACCTTAGGTAAGGATGATCTCCACCAAAGTTATTTTGAGAATAAGGGAGTTAGTTCAGTAGATCACCATGATTAAGTCTTGGTTTGGGTATTGGGTTGTTGGTAGTTGAGTTTGTCAAGTCAAAACCTTGGAGAAATGAGAGTTATAATTTCTGCAGAAAATCAGTTTAGTACCCTGAGATTTAGAGTGAGTTTTGACCATGTCATTGATGTGAACTTTGAGGCCCCAGCCACCAGAAGTTATTATTGGGAGTATATAAAAGGTTTTAGGTGTTGGTTAGAGATTTGCATGTCATTTGGTTAGGTGCACAAGTAGAATAACAAAATCTATCCAGCAGGGAACAATTTTGTTGCAACTTAGAAATAGGGAGATTTGACCATGTCATGGGTAGGCCCTCATTAGGCCCTGTTGGGCCTTAGTTAGAGGGAGTGTCAGAGAAGTTTTTCCAACCATAGTTCAAAGGATATGAGTTAGAACCATGTGTCACAAGTTAATTCAAGTCAGGGCATTTTCTGCCCAGAAAAACAGGGGAACCTTGGACTTTTAGCTTAGGCCCAAGAAGGCCCAAGCCAGGCCCTTGAGCCACATCAAGTTTAGGAGATGCCCTTAGGTCAGGAGAGTCTTGTGTAAAAGTTTTGAAGGAAAACTTGTAGTTTAAGAGTGTCTAATGCACTAAAGAAACCATAGTTGTCATTCTGAAATTTGCACCAGTGAGCACTTTCACTTATCACATAGTTTTAGAACACTTAGGAGTGAGATTTAGGTTGACCACCATAGTTGTAAGATAGTATAAGGTCAGTAGAGCAAAAGGCACAGGTGAGGGTCAATAGTTTTTGGATAGTTTAGTAAAGGCACGTCGAGTTAGGAATCCAAAATTAGAAGACTTTGTCTAGTTTAGCGACCAAGTGACTTAAGTTGTGAGTCGAGATCATCCAAACCTAGTGTTGCATTATGGTGTATATGGTGTTATTTGGTATTAATATATGATATGTGATTATGTGGCAATGTGTGTACAATTGTAATTTAAAAGTGAATATAAAATTAAGTTCATATAGGCCTAAGTGCCATCTGTGTTTAATTTCGGGTTATAAATAGGTTAAGTTGGTGAGAATATATTATAATGAGGATTATTATTATTTATGTAGGATCTCGAGACGAGGGAAAACTTGCCATAAAGGTCGAGTGAAGCTCTAGTTGCTCCTACCAGTCAGACCAGACTAGCCTTTCTCAAGGCAAGTGATTCAACTTGACCTTCGTATTTACTGCTAATAGTTCATACATTGCTACAACTATCCTGTGTCATTTAATATATTAAATCAAGCGTATCTTATGTTTATCTTTGAATTATATAGAGATGCCATGAACCCTCGAGTATGTATTGCAAGTAGTTCAAAAGTCTTTTCATGATAGTTGAATGCCATGATAAAATAAAGAGTTGTTATATTACTTGATTGATCCTCTTGATTAACATGCTAATGATTCCTAAGTATTAATATCTCATCCTGATACTTGAACCCCTATAGAACCTTACCTTGAACTCTGATAGTCAGATACTTACCAACGTGATTCCTCATTGATTGATACCCTCTTTCTTATCCTAAAGCTTGACAATTCTAATATATATCCTGAGCTAAAGATCATTTCTGCATACCTTAACACCCTTAGTATTCATGAAGCTTACATTCTTGATGATCTAGCACTTGAACCTTGATGAGAAACCATTGCTTAAAGCCCAATTTGGCATTACCCTTTTATAATATCCAATAGCCTCACTAAATCCCCTTGTCTAAATCTTTGATATATGAAAACCATTCAGTTACTTTAATAGAGTATAGTTTTGTGAATCATGGCCCTGAGATTTAGTACCATATTTCCTATGTTTCGAGTTGATCTATAATCCCTTGATAAAAATGTTTATTATAAAAAGAGATTTTGTTATAATTTGGCATCAGTTTTTGAAATAAATAAAATGTGGGTTTTCAGTCCCAAAGGGGGATAAATGTTTTCTTTGAATGGTGGATCTGGACTAAGACGCGAGTCCTTTCCACACTTATATTATGCTTAAAAGTTTCCTAAGGATTCCCATTAATATTTTAGAACCCAGCGAGGTTCGGGATTACTTCGCGGCTGATCACCGGCTGTAATCCATAGCGTCATAAAATGATTTTGATTAAGACATGATTTTGAAATTGTTTTGATACAAGCAAAAATGATGCCATCACCCATAGCTTTATCCCTCGTTATCATTGGTTATGTCTTTCCATTGTCATTCTTTAATGTATATCTCGATTTATGTTTTGTATCGTACTGTTAGCACTTGTTGAGCATTTGCCTCACTCCTTGCTTTACCCTGATATTACAGCTAGCAGCTATGGTTAGATTCAAGCAGACTGCCCGTAAGACCTGTGATGCTGATGCTTATGTTCGAGCTCAGGTAGAATAAGAGATAGTAGTTTTGTGTGAGGACTCGCTATTTAAAATCAGTTGTAATAGATGGTCGTGTTGGGATGTTCCAAACCCTAAACTGTAAGATCTTGGAGTTGATTATGTTTACTTCTCTTTAAAATGTTGTAATAGTTATATTTAATTTGATGTTTAAGTTGGGGGCGTGACATGTTTTGGTATCAGAGCTACGGTTTAGAGTCCCCGGACAGCCCAAATAGGTTATAGGATATGTGTGTAGGTTATAGATAATATGCGAGAGAGTAGGTTAAGTAAATTTATTATTAATACTCCTCATATTGGTTGTCAGCAAAGGGCGCATTCCTCGTCATCCTCTGGGTCGGACGACACTATTGCTTTCACTGTGTATGCTGAGTTGAGGCGCGAGTTCGACATGCTTCAGGGCAAGTACGACCGACTGATAGACCGACTGAAGAACGTGTACCCGGACAGCCGAAACTACGAAGGGAAGCCCAAGGAACAGATGACTGTGAGACTTGAGACCTTGGTTCAGTACGTCAACACTAAGCTTGAGGAGATGCCAGCGCACCGGGACCGCACCAGCCAGTATGTCATTCAGATGGTGGCGGATGAGCTCCAGAGCATTGTGAAGACGCTTCGAGAGGAAAATACTACCAATCCCCGTTCAGATGGAGTGGAGCCTTAGTTCTTTCCATTTACCTTTCATGTTGTTGTACTATCAGACTCTGTGGAATCCCCAGTTGTTTCCGTTGTTTCCTTTAAATAAGCCTGTTATTCCTAGAATCAGATTTTGTCCTAATCCTATGTATTGTGACCTTTAAAAATTTCAATAATTATGTTCTATTGTTCCATTTGCTCTCAACTGTTATTTTATGTTTTTATATGCATCACCATATCTGCTTAATTTGGAAACTTGACCCCATATGTAAATAAGAATGCCATGCGAAAACATTCTTCGACTACTGGAAACTTTGCAACAGCAAACCAATGCTATAGCTCAACAACAACTAACTCTTCAACAACGAATTGAAAACCAAGATAACCGTGAACCATACCAACCACCTGAACCACCAGTACCACCTAGACAAATTGTCACTTTCAAGGCTTTTCAGAATGTGAATCCACCTGCATTTCATGATACCACTGACCCAGTGATAGCTAACACATGGATCAAGGAGATGGAAAGGGCTTTTGAGTTGGTACAGTTAGGAGACGATCAGAAGACGTCGTATGCTACTTACTTCTTGAAGGGAGAAGTCATCTATTGGTAGGAATCAGTAAAAGCTATGGAAGTCACTCAGCAGGTTTCTTGGGAGAGATTTAAGAAGTTATTTCTGGACAAGTATTACCCTAAGTACATGCAGAATCAGATGGAGCTTAAATTTTTAGAGCTGAAGCAAGGGAACATGACTGTACTGGAGTATGAGAAGAAGTTTACTGAGTTGTCAAGGTTTGTGACAAAGTATACCAGCACTGAGGAGGAAAAAGCAAAGAAATTTCAGCAAGGATTGCAGCCTTGGATCATAGATAGAGTGGCTATGTTTGAGCTTGAAACTTAACACGGGAGTAGTACAGAAAGCTGCTCTGATTGAGAATAATGGGACACAGTCAAGGAAGGAAAGGGATAACAAGAAGAGGAAGGTTCCATTTTATGGAGAAAAGTCTGAAGCAGGAAGTTCACAAGATCGGAATGTAAAGAGGATTGGTTTCCATAAGGGCGGAATTTTCAAAAGAAAGGAAATTTGGGCAAAAGGCAAGAATCGAAGGGGAACAATCAGGCAAGCCAAGGGCAAGTTGTAGAAAACAGGTTCCAGAGACCGGAATGCAAGCACTGTGGAAGAAGGCACCTCGGAGTGTGTAATAAGTTGAGCATGACATGTTATAGGTGCAATCAGAAGGGACATTTGGCAAATGAGTGCAAGATACCGAAGCCAGGAGTTACATGTTACAAGTGTGGGAGAACTGGACACATAGCTAGGGAGTGCAAGGCAACCGGACCAGTCAAAGCTCTGATGAACGTGGCATGTACCAGTGCAAGCATGCCAGCTGAGGTATTGGCATTACCTCCACCACCTACACCAACCCCGCAAGCAACAGCAAGGACATTTGATCTGAAGATGAAGGATGCTGTTCATAATTCTGAGGTGATAGCAGGTACACTTTTACTCAATAATGTCAAAGCTAAAGTATTGATTGATTCGGGAGCAACAAGATCTTTCATATCAGAAACTTTTGTTGATAAGCTCCAATGTGATAAAATGATTATAAGTGAGGTAGTAAATGTGAACCAAGAGAAGATTCCTGTGAATCAATTTTGTCCAAAGTATGAGATTGATATTTCGGGGTATAAGTTTTCAGCCTACTTGATACTCTTCAAGTTGGGAGAGTTTGATATAATTTTAGGAATGGATTGGTTAGGAGAGAATAATGCTCAGATTAATTGTAAGACCAAGAAAGTGTATTTAAAGATGAAGAGTGGAGAGAAGGTAGTATTTAAGGGGCATAGGCAAGAGCAACTATTTTTTACAATTGTTCAGGCTAATAAGCTACTTAGAAAAGGTTGTGAGTCATTCCTAGCTTATGTAGTGGATTCAGAAAAAGGCAGCCCTAACATAAAAGATATTCCTGTAATTAACGAGTTCCCAGATGTGTTTCCCGAAGAACTACCAGGCTTACCACCAGATCGACAAATCGAGTTCGAGATAAACCTTGCTCCAAGAACGGAACCAGTTTCAAAGGCCCCATATAGGATGGCACCAGCAGAAATGAAAGAGTTGGCGAGCCAGCTACAAGAATTATTGGATAAGGGAGTGATCCGACCAAGTACGTCGCCATGGGGAGCACCTGTTCTGTTTGTAAAGAAGAAAGATGGGAGTATGCGATTATGCATAGACTATCGGGAGTTGAATAAGGTAACGATCAAGAACCGTTACCCGCTACTTAGAATAGATGACCTTTTTGACCAGTTGAAGGGAGCAAAATGCTTTTCAAAGATTGATTTGAGATCGGAATACCATCAATTAAAGATCGAAGAAGAAGATATTCCCAAGACCGCATTCAGGACCAGATATGGGCATTATGAATTCTTAGTAATGCCGTTTGGACTGACCAACACTCCGGCCGCATTTATGGATCTGATGAATCGGGTATTTAAGAAGTATTTGGACAAATTTGTCGTGGTATTCATTGATGACATCCTTATTTATTCTAAGTCGGAAGAAGAACATAAGCAGCACCTCTGGATAGCATTGGAAATACTTCATCAAGAGAAGTTGTATGCCAAGTTTACCAAATGTGAGTTTTGGTTAAAGGAAGTTCAATTTTTGGGGTATGTCATTGGAAATGAAGGAGTTAAAGTGGATCTGGCAAAGATTGAGGCAGTTATGAGTTGGGAGAGGCCAAAGACTCCTACAAAAGTGCGAAGTTTTCTAGGGTTGGCAGGATACTATAGAAGGTTCATCAAGGATTTTTCAAAAATCACCACGCCATTGACCAAGTTAACCAGAAAGAATCAGAAGTTCGAATAGAGTGCAGAATGTGAGGATAGCTTTCAAGAGTTGAAACAGAGATTGGTAACCGCTCCGGTGTTAGTGCTACCAGATGATCAAGGGAACTTTGTAATATTCAGCGACGCTTCACATAAGGGTTTGGGTTGTGTGTTGATGCAACACAGTAAAGTGATCGCATATGCGTCAAGATAGTTGAAACCGCATGAGTTAAAGTACCCGACGCATGACTTGGAACTAGCCGCCATAGTGTTCGCACTTAAGATTTGGAGACATTACCTCTACGGAGAGAAGTGTGAAATCTACACAGATCACAAGAGTTTAAAGTACATTTTCACTCAGAAGGAGCTCAATATGAGGCAGAGGAGATGGCTGGAATTGATCAAGGACTATGACTGCTCGATAAATTACCATCCTGGAAAGACGAATGTTGTGGCCGATGCTCTGAGTAGGAAGGAGAGACAGAATATGATGATAACATCAAAAGTGTTATCTGAAGAAATCAAGAGATTTGAACTGGAACTTTGTGCTTGCGGAAAGGTTGAGTAAGTTTGTCGTGCAATGACCTTTCAGCCAACACTAGTGGAAAAGATAAAGAAGTGTCAAGAAGAAGTAATGGAGAAAGAGAAGAATCAGTTATTTGGAGAGGAGATTAATACTCAAAGGGATGAGAAAGGGATACTAAGGTTTTCTTCCAGAATTTGGATTCCTCATGTACCTGAATTAAAGAGTGAGATCCTCCACGAAGCCCACAATTCGAAATTTTCAATCCACCCGGGAAGTACCAAGATGTATCGAGACTTAAAGAAGAACTTTTGGTGGCCAAATATGAAGCGAGACGTGGCAGAATGGGTTGCGAAGTGTTATACTTGTCAGAAAGTGAAGGCAGAACATCAACGACCAAGCTGATTAATTTAGCCCCTGAAGATTCCGGAATGGAAATGGGAAAATATCGCTATGGACTTTATAGTAGGACTACCGCGAACGAAATCCGAGCATGACGCAATATGGGTTATAGTTGATCGTCTTACGAAGTCGGCGCATTTCCTTCCAATAAACGAGAAGTCGTCATTGGACAAATTGGTTCATCTGTATATGCGTGGAATCGTACTGAGGCATGGAGTACCCATATCAATAGTTTCAGACAGAGATCCCCGATTTAACTCGAGATTCTGGAAGCAATTTTAGGAATGTCTTGGCACGAAGTTGAATATGAGCACGACATCCCATCCGCAGACAGATGGTCAGAGCGAAAGGACAATTCAAATAATCGAAGACATGTTGCGCAGTTGTGCAATCGATTTTGCAGGAAGTTGGGACGATCACTTGGCGTTGATTGAATTCTCTTACAACAATAGCTATCATTCCAGTATCGGCATGCCACCATACGAAGCTTTGTACGGGCGAAAATGTAGATCACCAACAAGTTGGGATGAAGTAGGAGAAGGAAGAATTCTCGGCTCGGAATTGGTACAACAGTTGCGTGATTCAGTCAAGTTAATTCAGAAAAGGTTGCTTGTTGCTCAAGATAGACAGAGGAAGTATACGGATCCAGCGCGTAAGGATGTTCAATTCCAAATTGGCGAAGCTGTTTTGTTGAAGGTGTCACCTAGAAAAGGGTTGTCTAGATTTGGCAAGAAAGGGAAGTTAGCACCTAGATACATAGGTTCTTTTGAAATTTTGAGTCAAGTAGGGAAGGTGGCCTACGAGTTGGCCTTACCACCTCAGTATCAGCATGTGCATAATGTGTTCCATGTGTCGTTGCTTAAGAAGTATAATCCTGACGCTAGCCATGTGATAGAATATGAACTTGTAGAAATTCAGGCAGACTTGTCATTTATGGAGCAACCGATTAAAATACTCGACTAGCAAGAGAAGAGCCTTAGAAATAAGTCAGTAAAGTTAGTAAAAGTGCTTTGGAGGAACCCTAAGGTCGAAGAATCAACTTGGGAGTTAGAGTCTGATATGCGTTCCCGGTATCCTCATCTGTTCTCTTAGATTCTGGGGACAGAATCCCTTAAGGGGGAGAGGATGTTACAACCGGCATTTCCGTGTAATATTAATTGTAAAATTTGGTGTAATTATAAAGCTGAATGCCAATATATTCAACTATTGTATGCTTGTGTGAATGAGAATATCTGCGTCTTAAATTTTCGATATGTGGTATATGATTTTTCAAATCAAAAGTTTAATTATTTCTTTCATTTTTGATTTATAAGGAATATCTTAAACCTTGAATAAATATCTTTTTAAAAAGTTATTTGTTCACAAAATTCAAAAGTAGTTTTATAAAATTTCTAAAAATCCAAGTTATTTTATGGTATAAATTTTATAATTTTTGAACTTGTATTTTATTTTATAAAAATAAATCTTTATAAATTTTAGTTGTCATATTTTAGCAAATTACAAGAAAGCCCTTGCATGCAAACCACCCATTCATTCTTTTCAAGGACAAAGAGGACAATTCCAAACCCACTAACTCATGAACTAGTAACCAAATTACGTCCTTGACCTTGCATGCAAGTTAGCTTAGTTCTAGCTAGAAGGATACCCTTGTCATTTCTCAAACCCACTCACATTATAGTCAAATCAAGATATAAAAACAACTCAAAGAAGTGATCATCACTTCACTTCACCCCACCACTTCACACTCATCTCCTTCTTCCCCTCCCTCTCGGCTTTTCCCCCTCCCCTCTCGGCAATTCCCAAAAAACCGAGCCCCCATCGCCTTCTTTCTTCATTTCACACTCAAACAATCATCCTATTATCAAGTAATCCTACTCCCTACATGTTGTCCTTGTATATCTTAAGAGTTTAGAGTAGAAAAACTTATGTGTTGACCTTGCATGGTGGTGTGTTGTTAAAACTCCAAGTGAATATCCTTGATTCTTGTGAATTCAAGGCTTTCACCATGGGTTATAGTAGAAAAGGGTTGAGAATGGCTAGACATGAGTATGTTACACTCATGCAATTGTTGTTTTCACCCTAATCCATTCGGCCATGACTTGATAGGAGCCGAACGGATGGTATTTTGGTTGTCATATTCCACTTTGTGTGTTTTTGTTATGATAACATGAAAATCTTAGTGAAGTCTTGATAAAATCCTTTGCATGCTAAGTGATCAAGATATAGCTTATTATAGGCTTGCATGTCAATTTCATGGTAATATATATTTAGAAAACATGTTGCTTTGATTGGTAGAACTCGAAGACATGCATGCATGTAAATTTCTCTTAGAATGTTGGAAGATTTTGATCATTTGGAAAGATTTTATTAGTAAGCTTTAATTTCAGTAGGAATAAGGTGTTAATATTTATTAATGCTCCTTGATGCATGGTAATAATTCGTGGTTATCTTTTATAAAAATGTATATCTTGTTGTTTCAAAAACTTGATGATTTGTGAGTTGTGAAGTGTAGTTTCTTTTGTTTTACCATAATTGCACCTTAGGTAAGGATGATCTCCACCAAATTTATTTTGAGAATAAGGGAGTTAGTTCAGTATATCACCATGATTAAGTCTTGGTTTGGGTATTGGGTTGTTGGTAGTTGAGTTTGTCAAGTCAAAACCTTGGAGAAATGAGTGTTATAATTTCTGCAGAAAATCAGTTTAGTACCCTGAGGTTTAGAGTGAGTTTTGACCATGTCATTTATATGCACTTTGAGGCCCCAGCCACCAGAAGTTATTATTGGGAGTATATAAAAGGTTTTAGGTGTTCGTTGGAGGTTTGCATGTCATTTGGTTAGGTGCACAAGTAGAATAACAAAATCTGTCCAGCAGGGGACAGTTTTGTTGCAACTTAGAAATAGGGAGATTTGACCGTGACATGGGTAGGCCCTCATTAGGCCCTGTTGGGCCTTAGTTAGAGGGAGTATCAGAGAAGTTTTTCCAACCATAGTTCATAGGATATGAGTTAGAACCATGTGTCACATGTTAATTCAAGTCAGGGCGTTTTCTGCCCAGAAAAACAGGGGAACCTTGGACTTTTAGCTTAGGCCCAAGAAGGCCCAAGCCAGGCCCTTGCGCCACATCAGGTTTAGGAGATGCCCTTAGGTCAGGAGAGTCTTGTGTAAAAGTTTTGAAGGAAAACTTGTAGTTTAAGAGTGTCTAATGCACTCAAGAAACCATAGTTGTCATTCTGAAATTTGCACCAGTGAGCACTTTCACTTATCACATAGTTTTAGAACACTTAGGAGTGAGATTTAGGTTGACCACCATAGTTTTAAGATAGTATAAGGTCAGTAGAGCAAAAGGCACAGGTGATGGTCAATAGGTTTTGGATATTTTAGTAAAGGCACGTCGAGTTAGGAAGCCAAAATTAGAAGACTTTGTCTAGTTTAGCGACCAAGTGACTTAAGTTGTGAGTCGAGATCATCCAAGCCTAGTGTTGCATTATGGTGTATATGGTGTTATTTGGTATTAATATATGATATGTGATTATGTGGCTATATGTGTACAATTGTAATTTAAAAGTGAATATAAAATTAAGTGCATATAGGCCTAAGTGCCATCCGTGTTTAATTTCGGGTTATAAATAGGTTAAGTTGGTGAGAATATATTATAATGAGGATTATTATTATTTATGTAGGATCTCGAGATGAGGGAAAACTTGCCATAAAGGTCGAGTGAAGCTCCAGTTGCTCCTACCAGTTAGACCAGACCAGCCTTTCTCAAGGCAAGTGATTCAACTTGACCTTCGTATTTACTGCTAATAGTTCATACATTGCTACAACTATCCTGTGTCATTTAATATATTATATCAAGCGTATCTTATATTTATCTTTGAATTATATAGAGATGCCATGAACCCTCGAGTACGTATTGCAAGTAGTTCAAAAGTCTTTTCATGATAGTTGAATGCCATGATAAAATAAAGAGTTGTTATATTACTTGATTGATCCTCTTGATTAACATGCTAATGATTCCTAAGTATTAATATCTCATCCTGATACTTGAACCCCTATAGAACCTTACCTAGAACTCTGATAGTCAGATACTTACCAACGTGATTCCTCATTGATTGATACCCTCTTTCTTATCCTAAAGCTTGACAATTCTGATATATATCCTGAGCTAAAGATCATTTCTGCATACCTTAACACCCTTAGTATTCATGAAGCTTACATTCTTGATGATCCAGCACTTGAACCTTGATGAGAAACCATTGCTTAAAGCCCAATTTGGCATTACCCTTTTATAATATCCAATAGCCTCACTAAATCCCCTTGTCTAAATCTTTGATATATGAAAACCATTCAGTTACTTTAATAGAGTATAGTTTTGTGAATCATGGCCTGAGATTTAGTACCATATTTCCCGTGTTTCGAGTTGATCTATAATCCCTTGATAAAAATGTTTACTATAAAAAGAGATTTTGTTATAATTTGGCATCAGTTTTTGAAATAAATAAAATGTGGGCTTTCAGTCCCAAAGGGGGATAAATGTTTTCTTTGAATGGTGGATCTGGACTGAGACGCGAGTCTTTTCCACACTTATATTAGGCTTAAAAGTTGCCTAGGGATTCCCATTAATATTTTAGAACCCAGCGAGGTTCGGGATTACTTCACGGCTGATCACCGACTATAATCCGCAGTGTCATAAAATGATTTTGATTAAGACATGATTTTGAAATTGTTTTGATACAAGCAAAACTGATGCCATCACCCATAGTTTTATCCCTCGTTATCATTGGTTATGTCTTTCCATTGTCATTCTTTAATGTATATCTCGATTTATGTTTTGTATCGTACTGTTAACATTTGTTGAGCATTTGGCTCACTCCTTACTTTACCCTAATATTACAGCTAGCAGTTATGGTTAGATTCAAGCAGACTGCCCGTATGACCTGTGATGCTGATGCTTATATTCGAGCTCAGGTAGAATAAGAGATAGTAGTTTTGTGTGAGGACTCGCTATTTAAAATCAGTTGTAATAGATGGTCGTGTTGGGCTGTTCCAAACCCTAAACTGTAAGATCTTGGAGTTGGTTATGTTTACTTCTCTTTAAAATGTTGTAATAGTTATATTTAATTTGTTGTTTAAGTTGGGGGCGTGACAGTCTCTCTCTCTCTTTTCCTCTTGGTACATCTCTCTTCTTCACTTAATTTGTATGGATTCTTACATAAAACTTCATCTTTGTTCCATATATGAGCATTGATTCACTTGCATGTGTGGTTTGGTACTTGCATGCGAATGTGTGTATGTTTAAGTTTCGTTTTTCCGAGTTCTTATTTTATAGAATCAAGATGATGTAATTTTGTGATAAATATGTCTTACATGTGTTTGTTGTTGTGATTTTTAAGGGAAATCGGGGGTTTTATGGTTGGACACCCTCGAATGAGGGCACCACCGTGAAGCCACCGCCACCGGTGATGAACTCCGGTGAACCGGTGGTGAGTGATGATGTTATTACTGAGCTCTACTAATCATAAAACCAATTTTCAAAGTTTGCATGTGGTGATTTCATAAAAACTCGAATGGGTCCTTGATTTTGAGAAAATAAATTTGATTGTTTCATGAATGAAAATGACTTGTTAATGTGCATTCTTAGAAGTAATTAAGAAATTTGATTAGTTGATGATTTAAAGAATCGAAATTGAAGTTGCATGTCTTGTTTTGCTTGAAAACCGAATGGTTATTCAAGAATCTCTGCAATCAATCAATCAACAAATCATTTTCATCATAAAATCAACTTAATAAGTGGACTAAGATCTGGTTTAAGAACTCTAAATGATGCGTGCATGTCTTGATTAATGGAAAATTTGGGTGTTCTTGCTTGATTTTATGGGATTAAAGTTGATTTATGTGTTAAACGAACTATACGTGTGATTTCAATTTGATTCTAGAAAGTGCATGTCAAATTTATCCATGCATGTGTGTTTCTTTTGAAAAATCCAAATGGATCTTATGGTTAAAATGAGGTTAAGTTGTTTTTGTGAGTTTATATATTAATTGCATTAGTTACTAGCAAGAATCAACATGAGAATTTCGATGCATGTTAAGGTATAGCTTTGCATGTAAGCATTCAAGTTAGAAATGAGTTAAAGAGAATGAGAGTTGGGTTGATCTCAAGTTTGTATGTAATTTTGATATTTACACGTCAATGTTTGATTCTTGGATTGTGATTTGTGATGGTAACCGAATGAAATATAGGTATAAAAGGGATTGATTTGGTGCTAAGCGAATGCATTTGTAATTTTTAGAAATTATGTGATTTATGTATAAGTTATGGTTCGAATTGAATAATGAAAAGGGAAGAATTAAGTAGTCATGATATAAGACTATATAAGTGATATAATAACTCAAGTATAGAGTTGAAAATGCAAGGATTAAATGCTATATGTCGTATTCACATCGTAATGCGTGATTCGAAGTCTATATGGTTAAAAGTATACGAGTTATGGTATAGACATGTTGTGTGATTGTAATTGAGTATACATGCTCTTAGGATATTGCGATTAAGGGAAATTTTAAGTGTTCTGGGAACGTCAAGTGGGAATCTAATTAAGGTTTTGGTTTTTGATTGTAGAGTCGGAGCGTGAGGGCATTCAGGCTAGGAAAGGGAAAAGAATACTAGGTGGCAGTAGTTCAACCTTTGTGAAACAGGAAAGCGAATTCAGGCAAGTAACTCTACTTACTTGTGTAAATGGTTATAAAGAGGATATTGTTCATGCCATATAGAGTATTGAACTGTTAAAGTAATGTACCCCTGTTATTGATTCTTGAGATACCCTGTCATTGATCTTGTTAACTTGATTAGTGATATGCTTATTGATCCAACCCTTTGGTAACCCTTTTTCCTATTCTGATTACTTGTTATGCCATGAACTATTATAAACCCTATAAGTACCTTTACGAACCCCTTATAATGATCCTTCATTCCTTTGTTTACCTTATTCCCTAATGATCTTTGAAACGGTTTTTGATTCCCTAACTTGAGTACCTTGTTATCGTTTGATCAAGATCCCTACAATTGAACCTTGCTTATCCTTGATTCATTTCCTTAAATTTGAATTCTTGAAATTGAAATTAAGAATGAGTTTCGACTTGAAAAAGTCTGAATGATTTCATATTCTTGGTAATGATAAAATGAATTTAGTAAAACCCTTATTTTTCTAACACAAGGTTTTCCAAATGAATTCCTGATGGATTGGATTGAGATGTAAGAGACTAGTGGGACTAGTCCAGTCATGTTAAGAGGCTGGCGGGGCTAGTCCAGTTTAAGGCTGAAATTATGCCATTGGTACCTTAAAGACTGGATGGAGGTCGATATGGGCTGATCACCCGTATTATTATGAATTGAAAAGTTGAAGTAGTCCAATCAAGGGTTCCATAACTATTTTAAAAAGGAATTGAATTTCCTATCCAGTATTTGATTCTTTGAAAATGAAAAAGGTTTATATTGTTTTGAAAAGAGTTGATTGTGATATTGTGAAGCTTATAGCTTGTGAACCCTGATTTTTGATTCTGTTGATCATATAATTGATTCCCAATGATTGAAAAGATTATCGCTTTCAATTTGAAAGATCATTTGTGATCCTATTAATGATTTGTGATGAATGTCAGCTTTCATCCTATCTTGAGCCTTGTTCCTTAAAAGCCCAAAGTTTTTCTTCATAACCCCTTCATTGCCCAAAAGACAGAAATCTGCCACATAGATATGTTAAAGTAGAAAGCCCAGAAAAGTGAAATGGTTTATTATGGATTTTGTATCTTAGAACTGTTATATAGTTACTTGATGAGTTTTATACTCATATGTTTTGTTTAATCTAACTATGGCAGTTAAGCAAGAAGATGGCCAAGCTTAGGCGCACTGCTCGTAAGAGCGTACCTGGTGGTCCCTACCATGTTGAGGGCTTCCTGTTGCCAGAGCAGGTAGTACCAGTTTTGAGTGAGCAAGCGCTTAGCCGAAAAGTTGTTAAGATACAATGGGTTATCTGTCGTGTTACGACCGGCATTTTATGTAATATTATTTGTGAATTTGGTATAATATTAAGTCAAATGAAAATATATTCAATGATTGTACGTTTGTGTGAGTGAAAATTTCTGCATTATAAATTTGCTTTGGGTAGTATATGATTTTTCAAAGCAAGAGTTTATTTAATTTCTTTATTTTGATTTATAAGGAATATTCTAAGCTTTGGAAAAAAATCTTCTTTTAAAAGGCATTTTGATCACAAATTTTGAAAATGATTTTATAAAGTCTCTAAAAATAAGAGTTATTTTATGGTATAAATTTTATAATTTTTGAACTTATATTTTATTTTATAAAAATAAATCTTTACAAATTTTATTTGTTATAATTATCAAATTACATGAATAACCTTGCATGCAAACTCTCTTTCTATTCTCTCAAAGGGCAAATAAGACTTTTTCAACCCCACTAACTCATTTGATTATTACCAAATTACTACCTTAGCCTTGTATGCAAAATGGCCTAACTTTAGCCAAGGGACATTTTTGTAAGTTCTCACTTCCACTCATTACTTGTCAACCAAATAGCATAAAACAAACAAATCAAAGTGGAGAGAAGTCATTCATCATTTCACACTCCAACACACCATAAAAATTTCTCTCTTCCCCTCCCTCCCTTTTGCTCTCGGCCGAACCCCATTTCCCCCACTCCCTTCCATTTTTCATTCCATTTCTCATCTTCCCTAGTGTAATTCTTTCACCTACATTTATTTTATATACTTCCCAAGAGTTTTGTGATTTGGAAGATGAAGTTTCATGGTTGCATGTGTAGTTTTGTGTGATCTCCAAAGAGAAACTCTTGATTCTTGTGAATTCAAGAGCTCTCTATGAGATATATTATGTATATGTGCTAACTAAGTGTTTTATGGAGATATCATGCTTTAAAATCCTTTGCATGCTACTGAAATCTCATTATAAATTTATGTTTAGCCATGCATGCTAGTTTTAAGACATTAAAATGATGATCAACCATGTTTTGCATGCTATTCTTTTCGAAATCATGTTGTTATCTATAAAATTCGAAATAGATGTGCTTAAATAGATTGTTTCCATGATGAATTTCTTATTAATACTTAAAAGGAGTTATATTTCATAATTATTAAGGATAAGTATTAGGTGCAAGTCGATTTTGCAAGCATTTACAACTTTATGCCTAGCCGAAATCTTGTTATGTGCTTTCCATGAGTTGCATGTTATATATTTAGTTGCATGTTGTTGTTTTTAGGTATGGATGATCTCACCCAATGTTATTTTGAGAATAAAGGAGTTAGTTCAGTAGATTACCATGTATAAGTCTTGGTTTAAGTATTGAGTTTTTGTTAGTTGAGTTGTCAAGTCAAAACCTTGGAAAAATGAGAGTTATAGTTTCTGCAGAAAAATCAGTTTAATACCCTGAGGTTTAGAGTGAGTTTTGACCATGTCATTGATGTGCACTTTGAGGCCCAAGCTACCAGAAGTTAGTATGGGGAGTATATAATAGGTTTTAGGAGTTGGTTGGAGGTTTGCATGTCATTTGGTTAGGTGCACAAGTAGAATAACAAAATCTGTCCAGCAGGGGACAGTTTTGTTGCAACTTAGAAATAGGGAGATTTGGCCATGTCATGGGTAGGCCCTCATTAGGCCCAATTGGGCCTTAGTTAGAGGGTATGTCAGAGAAGTTTTTCCAACCATAGTTCATAGGATATGAGCTAGAACCATGTGTCACAAGTTTATTCAAGTCAGGGCATTTTCTGCCCAGAAAAACAGGGGAACCTTGGACTTTTAGCTTAGGCCCAAGAAGGCCCAAGCCAGGCCTTTGAGCCACATCAAGCTTGTGAGATGCCCTTAGGTCAGGAGAGTCTTGTGTAAAAAGTTTGAAGAAAAACTTGTAGTTTAAGAGTGTCTAATGCACTCAAGAAACCTTAGTTACCATTCTGAAATTTGCACCAGTGAGCACTTTCACTTATCACATAGTTTTAGAACACTTAGAAGTGAGTATTAGGTCAACCACCATAGTTGTAAGATAGTATAAGGTCAGTAGAGAAAAAGGCACAAGTGAGGGTCAATAGGTTTTGGATAATTTAGGAAAGGCACATTGAGTTAGGAAGCCCAAATTTGAAGACTTTGTTTAGTTAGCGACCAAGTGACTTAAGTGGTGAGTCGAGATCATCCAAGCCTAGTGTGACATTATGGTGTATATGATGTTATTTGGTATTAATATACGATATGTGATTATGTGGCTACGTGTGTACATTTGAAAATATAATGGTGGATATGAATTAAGTGCGTATAGGCCTAAGTGCCATCCATGTTTAATTTCGGGTTGTAAATAGGTTAAGATGGTAAGAATATATTATAATGAGGATTATTATTATTTATGTAGGATCTCGAGACGAGGGAAAACTTGCCATAAAAGTCGAGTGAAGCTCCAGTTGTTGCTCCTACCAGTCAGACCAGCCCAGTCTATCTAAAGGCAAGTGATTCAACTTGACCTTCGTATTTACTGTAAACAGTTCATATATATATCGATGCAATTATCCTGAGTCATTTTGATATATTTAAATCAAGCGTATCTTTTGTTTATCTTTGAGTTACATAGAGATGCCATGAACCCTCGAGTACGTATTGCAAGTAGTTCAAAAGTCTTTCATGATAGTTTAATGCCATGATAAAATAGAGATTTGTTGTAATACCTTATTGATCCTTTTGATTATCATGCTATTGATCCCTGAGAAATCTTGATATTGCACCCTGATGCTTTGATTCAACTCTTGAAATAACCTCGATAGAAACTTTATCTTGATACCTAAAAGCCAATCATTTCTTAAATTCATTCATGATTGTTTGATAACCCTATCCTTGCCCTAAAAGCTTGATACCCTGTTATATCTTGAGCTGATGATCACTTTCTTTATATTTTAACACCTCTATCCTATTGGAACCAGTGATGCTTATCTTCTTGATGTTCTAATACCTATACCTTGTCTACAACCATTGCTTTAATCCTAGTTTGGCATTACTCTTTCATATTATCCAATAGTCTTGCTCAATTTCCTTGTCAAAGTTCTTGTTTATGGAAACCTCTCAATTACCCTAATATAGTAAAGTCTAGTGGATCATGGCCCTGAGATTTAGTGTCATATTTCCAGTATTTCAAGTTGATCTATAATCCCTTGATAAAAATGATTACAGTCGAAAGAGATTTTGTCATAAATCGGCATCAGTTTTTAAAATGATTAAAATGTGGATTTTTCAGTCCCAAAGGGGGATAAATGTTTTCTTTGAATGGTGGATCTGGACTGAGACGCGAGTCCTTTCCACACTTATATTAGGCTTAAAAGCTGCCTAGGGATTCCCAATAATGTTTTAGAACCCAGCGAGGTTCGGGATTACTTCGCGGCTGATCACCGGCTGTAATCCGTAGCGTCATAAAATGATTTTGATTAAGAATGATTTTTAAAATTTGTTTTGATGCAAGCAAAATGATGCCAACTCACATAAGTTTTATCTCTCGTTATCATTGATTATGTCTTTCCATTGTCATTCCTAAAGGTATATCTCGATTTATGTTTTGCGTTGTACTATTAGCACTTGTTGAGCTTTTGGCTCACTTCTTGCTTTACCCTTATATTACAGCTAGCAGCTATGGTTAGATTCAAGCAGACTGCCCGTAAGACCTGTGATGCTGATGCTTATGTTCGAGCTCAGGTAGAATAAGTAATAATAGTTGTGTGAGGACTCGGTATTTGTAATCAGATGTAATAGTTGGTAGTGTTGGGCTGTTCCAAACCCTAAACTGTAAGATCTTGGATTTTGGTTGTGTATTCTTCATTAAAAAGATGTAATAGCTATATTTATTTCGCTATTTAAGTTGGGGGTGTGACAGGTTTTGGTATCAGAGCTACGGTTTAGAGTCCCTGGACAGCCCAAATAGGTTATAGGATTTGTGTGTAGGTTATAGATATTATGCGAGAGAGTAGGTTAAGTAAATTATTATTAATACTCCTCTTATTGGTTGTCAGCAAAGGGCGCATTCCTCGTCATCCTCTGGGTCGGACGACACTATTGCTTTCTCCGTGTATGCTGAGTTGAGGCGCGAGTTCGACATGCTTCAGGGCAAGTACGACCGACTGATAGACCGACTGAAGAACGTGTATCCGGACAGCCGAAACTACGAAGGGAAGCCCAAGGAGCAGATGATTGCGAGACTTGAGACCTTGGTTCAGTACGTCAACACTAAGCTTGAGGAGATGCCAGCACACCGGGACCGTACCAGCCAGTATGTCATTCAGATGGTGGCGGATGAGCTCCAGAGCATTGTGAAGACGCTTCGAGAGGAAAAGACTACCAAGCCCCGTTCAGATGGAGTGGAGCCTTAGTTCTTTCCATTTACCTTTCATGTTGTTGTACTATCAGACTCTATGGAATCCCCAGTTGTTTCCGTCTTTCCTTTAAATAAGCCTGTTATTCCTAGAATCAGACTATGTCCCAATCCTATGTACTGTGACCTTTAAAAATTTCAATAATTATGTGCTATTGTTCCATTTGCTCTCAACTGTTATTTTATGTTTTTATCATCATATCTGCTTAATTTGGAAACTTGACCCCATATGTAAATGAGAATGCCATGCGATACCCTCGAATCATTTTATCATTCATATTTGTTATGACACAACTCTTATTTCAGGATCATGCCTCCCAAAAAGAAGAACCCAACAACCACCTTCACCACAGACCCAAATATTCTTCGACTAATGGAAACCTTGCAACAGCAAACCAATGTTATAGCTCAACAACAACTAACCCTTCAACAACGAATTGAAAACCAAGATAACCGTGAGCCACACCAACCACCTGAACCACCAGTACCACCTAGACAAATTGTCACTTTCAAAGCTTTTCAGAATATGAATCCACCTGTATTTCATGATACCACTGATCCAGTGATAGCAAACACCTGGATCAAGGAGATAGAAAGGGCTTTTGAGTTGGTACAGTTATGAGACGATCAGAAGACGCTGTATGCCACTTACTTCTTGAAGGGAGAAGTCATCTATTGGTGGGAATCAGTAAAAGCTATGGAAGTCACTCAGCAGGTTTCTTGGGAGAGATTTAAAAAGTTATTTCTGGACAAGTATTACCCTAAGTACATGCAGAATCAGATGGAGCTAAAATTTCTTGAGTTGAAGCAAGGGAACATGACTGTATTGGAGTATGAGAAGAAGTTCACTGAGTTGTCAAGGTTTGTGACAAAGTATACCAGCACTGAGGAGGAAAAAGCAAAGAAATTTCAGCAAGGATTGGAGCCTTGGATCAGAGATAGGGTGGCTATGTTTGAGCTTGAAACTTATGCGGGAGTAGTACAGAAAGCTGCTCTGATTGAGAATAATGGGATGCAGTCAAGGAAAGAGAGGGATAACAAGAAGAGGAAGGTTCCATTTTATGGAGAAAAGTCTGAAGCTGGAAGTTCGCAAGATCGGAATGTAAAGAGGATTGGTTTCCAGAAGGGCGGAAATTTTCAAAGGAAGGGAAATTTGGGCAAAAGGCAAGAATCAAAAGGGAACAATCAGGCAAGCCAAGGGCAAGTTGGAGAAAACAGGTTCCAGAGGCCAGAATGCAAGCACTGTGGAAGAAGGCACCCCGGAGTATGCAATAAGCTGAGTATGACCTGTTATAGGTGCAATCAGAAGGGACATTTGGCAAACGAGTGCAAGATGCCGAAGCCAGGAGTTACGTGTTACAAGTGTGGGAAGACTGGACACATGGCTAGGGAGTGTAAGGCAACAGGACCAGTCAGAGCTCTGATGAACGTGGCAAGTACCAGTGCAAGCGTGCCAGCTGAGGTATTGGCATTACCTCCACCACCCGCACCAACCCCGCAAGCAACAGCAAGGACATTTGATCTAAAGATGAAAGAGGCTGTTCAGAATTCTGAGGTGATAGCAGGTACACTTTTACTCAATAATGTCAAAGCTAAAGTATTGATTGATTCGGGAGCAACAAGATCTTTCATATCAGAATCTTTTGTTGATAAGCTCCAATGTGATAAAACGGTTATGAGTGAGGTAGTAAATGTGGTAATTGCGAACCAAGAGAAGATTCCTGTGAATCAATTTTGTCCAAAATGTGAGATTGATATTTCGGGATATAAGTTCTCAGCCGACTTGATACTCTTCAAGCTGGGAGAGTTTGATATAATTTTAGGAATGGATTGGTTAGGAGAGAATAGCGCTCAGATAAATTGTAAGACCAAGAGAGTGTATTTAAAGACGAAGAGTGGAGAGAAGGTAGTATTTAAGGGGCAGAGGCAAGGGCAACTATTTCTTACAATTATTCAGGCTAAGAAGTTACTTAGAAAAGGTTGTGAGTCGTTCCTAGCATATGTAGTGGATTCAGAGAGAGGTAGCCCCAGCATGGAAGATATTCCTGTAGTTAATGAGTTCCCCGATGTGTTTCCCGACGAACTACCAGGCTTACCACCAGATTGACAAATTGAGTTCGAGATCAACCTTGCTCCAGGCACGGAACCAGTTTCAAAGGCTCCGTATAGGATGGCACCAGCAGAAATGAAAGAGTTGGCGAGCCAGCTACAAGAATTATTGGATAAGGGAGTGATATGACCAAGTACGTCGCCATGGGGAGCACCTGTTCTCTTTGTGAAGAAGAAAGATGGGAGTATGCGTCTATGCATAGATTACCGGGAGTTGAATAAAGTAACGATCAAGAACCGCTACCCGCTACCAAGGATAGATGACCTTTTTGATCAGTTAAAGGGAGCAAAATGCTTTTCGAAGATTGATTTGAGATCGGGATACCATCAATTAAAGATCAAGGAAGAAGATATTCCCAAGACCGCATTTAGGACCAGATATGGGCATTATGAATTCCTAGTAATGCCGTTTGGATTGACCAACGCTCCGGCCGCATTTATGGATCTGATGAATCGAGTATTTAAGAAGTATTTGGATAAATTTGTCGTGGTATTTATTGATGACATCCTTATTTATTCTAAGTCGGAAGAAGAACATATGCAGCACCTCTGGATAGCATTGGAGATACTCCGACAAGAGAAGTTGTATGCCAAGTTTACCAAATGTGAGTTTTGGTTAAAGGAAGTTCAATTTTTGGGGCATGTTATTGGAAATGAGGGAGTTAAAGTGGATCCGGCGAAGATTGAGGCAGTTATGAGTTGGGAGAGGCCAAAGACTCCTACGGAAGTGCAAAGTTTTCTAGGATTGGCCGGATACTATAGAAGATTCGTCAATGATTTCTCGAAGATCGCCACGCCATTGACCAAGTTAACCAGAAAGAATCAAAAGTTTGAATGAAGTACAGAATGTGAAAATAGCTTTCAAGAGTTAAAACAGAAGTTGGTAACAGCTCCGGTGTTGGTACTTCCAGATGATCAAGGGAATTTTGTAATATTCAGCGACGCTTCACATAAGGGTTTGGGTTGTGTGTTGATACAACACAGTAAGGTAATAGCATATGCGTCAAGACAGTTGAAGCCGCACGAGTTAAAGTATCCGACGCATGACTTGGAACTAGCCGCCATAGTGTTCGCACTCAAGATTTGGAGACACTATCTCTATGAAGAGAAGTGTGAAATCTACACGGATCACAAGAGTTTAAAGTACATTTTTACTCAGAAAGAGCTCAATATGAGGTAGAGGAGATGGCTGGAATTGATCAAGGACTATGACTGTTCGATAAATTACCATCCTGGAAAGGCGAACGTAGTGGCCGATGCGCTGAGTCGGAAGGAGAGATTGAATATGATGATAACATCAAAAGAGTTATCTGAAGAAATCGGAAAATTTGAATTGGAACTTTGTGCTTATGGGAAAGTCAAAGAAGTTTGTCGTGCAATGACCTTTCAGCCAACACTAATGGAAAAGATAAAGAAGTGTCAAGAGGAAGTAATAGAAAAAGAGAAAAATCAGTTATCTGGAGAAGAGATTAATACTAAAAGGGATGAGCAAGGAATACTAAGGTTTTCATCCAGAATATGGATTCCTCATGTACCTGAATTAAAGAATAAGATCCTCCATGAAGCCCACCATTCGAAATTTTCAATCCACCCGGGAAGCACCAAGATGTATCAAGACTTAAAGAAGAACTTTTGGTGGCCAAATATGAAGCGAGACGTGGCAGAATGGGTTGCGAAGTGCTATACTTGTCAGAAAGTAAAGGCAAAACATCAACGACCAAGCGGATTAATTCAGCCCCTGAAGATTCCAGAATGGAAATGGGAAAATATCGCTATGGACTTTATAGTAGGACTACCGCGAACCAAAACCGGACATGACGTAATATGGGTTATAATTGATCATCTTACGAAGTCGGCGCATTTCCTTCCAATAAATGAGAAGTCGTCACTGGACAAGTTGGTTCATCTGTATGTGCACGAAATCGTATTAAGGCATGGAGTACCCGTATCAATAGTTTCAGACAGAGATCCCCGATTTAACTCGAGATTCTGGAAGCAATTCCAGGAATGTCTTGGCACGAAGTTGAATATGAGCACGGCGTATCACCCGCAGACTGATGGTCAGAGCGAAAGGACGATTCAAACAATCGAAGACATGTTGCGCAGTTGTGCAATCGATTTTGCAGGAAGTTGGGACGACCACCTGCCATTGATTGAATTCTCATATAACAACAGCTATCATTCCAGTATCGGCATGCCACCATATGAAGCTTTGTACGGGCGAAAATGTAGATCACCAACAAGTTGGGATGAAGTAGGAGAAGGAAGAATTCTCGGCTCAGAATTGGTACAACAGTTGCATGACTCAGTCAAGTTAATTCAGAAAAGGTTGCTTGCTGCTCAAGATAGACAGAGGAAGTATGCGGATCCAGCGCGTAAGGATGTTCAATTCCAAATTGGCGAAGCTGTGTTGCTAAAGGTGTCACCTAGGAAAGGGTTGATGAGATATGGCAAGAAAGGAAAGTTAGCACCTAGATACATAGGTCCTTTTGAGATTTTGAGTCAAGTAGGAAAGGTGGCCTACGAGTTGGCCTTACCACCTCAGTATCGGCATGTGCATAACGTGTTCCATGTGTCGTTACTTAAGAAATATAATCCTGACACTAGCCATGTGATAGAATATGAACCCGTAGAAATTCAGGCAGACCTGTCATTTGTGGAGCAACCGGTTAAAATACTCGACTGGCAAGTAAAGAGTCTTAGAAATAAGTCAGTAAAGTTAGTAAAAGTACTTTGGAAGAACCCTAAGGTCGAAGAGTCGACTTGGGAGTTAGAGTCTGATATGCGTTCCCGGTATCCTCATCTGTTCTCTTAGATTCTGGGGACAGAATCCCTTAAGGGGGAGAGGATGTTACGACCGGCATTTTATGTAATATTATTTGTGAATTTGGTATAATATTAAGTCAAATGAAAATATATTCAATGATTGTACGTTTGTGTGAGTGAAAATTTCTGCATTATAAATTTGCTTTGGGTAGTATATGATTTTTCAAAGCAAGAGTTTATTTAATTTCTTTATTTTGATTTATAAGGAATATTCTAAGCTTTGGAAAAAAATCTTCTTTTAAAAGGCATTTTGATCACAAATTTTGAAAATGATTTTATAAAGTCTCTAAAAATAAGAGTTATTTTATGGTATAAATTTTATAATTTTTGAACTTGTATTTTATTTTATAAAAATAAATCTTTACAAATTTTATTTGTTATAATTATCAAATTACATGAATAACCTTGCATGCAAACTCTCTTTCTATTCTCTCAAAGGGCAAATAAGACTTTTTCAACCCCACTAACTCATTTGATTATTACCAAATTACTACCTTAGCCTTGTATGCAAAATGGCCTAACTTTAGCCAAGGGACATTTTTGTAAGTTCTCACTTCCACTCATTACTTGTCAACCAAATAGCATAAAACAAACAAATCAAAGTGGAGAGAAGTCATTCATCATTTCACACTCCAACACACCACAAAAATTTCTCTCTTCCCCTCCCTCCCTTTTGCTCTCGGCCGAACCCCATTTCCCCCACTCCCTTCCATTTTTCATTCCATTTCTCATCTTCCCTAGTGTAATTCTTTCACCTACATTTATTTTATATACTTCCCAAGAGTTTTGTGATTTGGAAGATGAAGTTTCATGGTTGCATGTGTAGTTTTGTGTGATCTCCAAAGAGAAACTCTTGATTCTTGTGAATTCAAGAGCTCTCTATGAGATATATTATGTATATGTGCTAACTAAGTGTTTTATGGAGATATCATGCTTTAAAATCCTTTGCATGCTACTGAAATCTCATTATAAATTTATGTTTAGCCATGCATGCTAGTTTTAAGACATTAAAATGATGATCAACCATGTTTTGCATGCTATTCTTTTCGAAATCATGTTGTTATCTATAAAATTCGAAATAGATGTGCTTAAATAGATTGTTTCCATGATGAATTTCTTATTAATACTTAAAAGGAGTTATATTTCATAATTATTAAGGATAAGTATTAGGTGCAAGTCGATTTTGCAAGCATTTACAACTTTATGCCTAGCCGAAATCTTGTTATGTGCTTTCCATGAGTTGCATGTTGTTGTTTTTAGGCATGGATGATCTCACCCAATGTTATTTTGAGAATAAAGGAGTTAGTTCAGTAGATTACCATGTATAAGTCTTGGTTTAAGTATTGAGTTTTTGTTAGTTGAGTTGTCAAGTCAAAACCTTGGAAAAATGAGAGTTATAGTTTCTGCAGAAAAATCAGTTTAATACCCTGAGGTTTAGAGTGAGTTTTGACCATGTCATTGATGTGCACTTTGAGGCCCAAGCTACCAGAAGTTAGTATGGGGAGTATATAATAGGTTTTAGGAGTTGGTTGGAGGTTTGCATGTCATTTGGTTAGGTGCACAAGTAGAATAACAAAATCTGTCCAGCAGGGGACAGTTTTGTTGTAACTTAGAAATAGGGAGATTTGGCCATGTCATGGGTAGGCCCTCATTAGGCCCAATTGGGCCTTAGTTAGAGGGTATGTCAGAGAAGTGTTTCCAATCATAGTTCATAGGATATGAGCTAGAACCATGTGTCACAAGTTAATTCAAGTCAGGGCATTTTCTGCCCAGAAAAACAGGGGAACCTTGGACTTTTAGCTTAGGCCCAAGAAGGCCCAAGCCAGGCCTTTGAGCCAAATCAAGCTTGTGAGATGCCCTTAGGTCAGGAGAGTCTTGTGTAAAAAGTTTGAAGAAAAACTTGTAGTTTAAGAGTGTCTAATGCACTCAAGAAACCTTAGTTACCATTCTGAAATTTGCACCAGTGAGCACTTTCACTTATCACATAGTTTTAGAACACTTAGAAGTGAGTATTAGGTCAACCACCATAGTTGTAAGATAGTATAAGGTCAGTAGAGAAAAAGGCACAAGTGAGGGTCAATAGGTTTTGGATAATTTAGGAAAGGCACATTGAGTTAGGAAGCCCAAATTTGAAGACTTTGTTTAGTTAGCGACCAAGTGACTTAAGTGGTGAGTCGAGATCATCCAAGCCTAGTGTGACATTATGGTGTATATGATGTTATTTGGTATTAATATACGATATGTGATTATGTGGCTACGTGTGTACATTTGAAAATATAATGGTGGATATGAATTAAGTGCGTATAGGCCTAAGTGTCATCCATGTTTAATTTCGGGTTGTAAATAGGTTAAGATGGTAAGAATATATTATAATGAGGATTATTATTATTTATGTAGGATCTCGAGACGAGGGAAAACTTGCCATAAAAGTCGAGTGAAGCTCCAGTTGTTGCTCCTACCAGTCAGACCAGCCCAGTCTATCTAAAGGCAAGTGATTCAACTTGACCTTCGTATTTACTGTAAACAGTTCATATATATATCGATGCAATTATCCTGAGTCATTTTGATATATTTAAATCAAGCGTATCTTTTGTTTATCTTTGAGTTACATAGAGATGCCATGAACCCTCGAGTACGTATTGCAAGTAGTTCAAAAGTCTTTCATGATAGTTTAATGCCATGATAAAATAGAGATTTGTTGTAATACCTTATTGATCCTTTTGATTATCATGCTATTGATCCCTGAGAAATCTTGATATTGCACCCTGATGCTTTGATTCAACTCTTGAAATAACCTCGATAGAAACTTTATCTTGATACCTAAAAGCCAATCATTTCTTAAATTCATTCATGATTGTTTGATAACCCTATCCTTGCCCTAAAAGCTTGATACCCTGTTATATCTTGAGCTGATGATCACTTTCTTTATATTTTAACACCTCTATCCTATTGGAACCAGTGATGCTTATCTTCTTGATGTTCTAATACCTATACCTTGTCTACAACCATTGCTTTAAGCCTAGTTTGGCATTACTCTTTCATATTATCCAATAGCCTTGCTCAATTTCCTTGTCAAAGTTCTTGTTTATGGAAACCTCTCAATTACCCTAATATAGTAAAGTCTAGTGGATCATGGCCCTGAGATTTAGTGTCATATTTCCAGTATTTCAAGTTGATCTATAATCCCTTGATAAAAATGATTACAGTCGAAAGAGATTTTGTCATAAATCGGCATCAGTTTTTAAAATGATTAAAATGTGGATTTTTCAGTCCCAAAGGGGGATAAATGTTTTCTTTGAATGGTGGATCTGGACTGAGACGCGAGTCCTTTCCACACTTATATTAGGCTTAAAAGTTGCCTAGGGATTCCCAATAATGTTTTAGAACCCAGCGAGGTTCGGGATTACTTCGCGGCTGATCACCGGCTGTAATCCGTAGCGTCATAAAATGATTTTGATTAAGAATGATTTTTAAAATTTGTTTTGATGCAAGCAAAATGATGCCAACTCACATAAGTTTTATCTCTCGTTATCATTGATTATGTCTTTCCATTGTCATTCCTAAAGGTATATCTCGATTTATGTTTTGCGTTGTACTATTAGCACTTGTTGAGCTTTTGGCTCACTTCTTGCTTTACCCTTATATTACAGCTAGCAGCTATGGTTAGATTCAAGCAGACTGCCCGTAAGACCTGTGATGCTGATGCTTATGTTCGAGCTCAGGTAGAATAAGTAATAATAGTTGTGTGAGGACTCGGTATTTGTAATCAGATGTAATAGTTGGTAGTGTTGGGTTGTTCCAAACCCTAAACTGTAAGATCTTGGATTTTGGTTGTGTATTCTTCATTAAAAAGATGTAATAGCTATATTTATTTCGCTATTTAAGTTGGGGGTGTGACATGTCGGTTCCAATTCGGGTTCGACTATGTATATTTGATTTTATTTTTGGTTGTAAATTATATTCTATGGTTGGTAGTTGTAATCTTGTCTCATATTTTATCATCTTTGATCCTGTTAGTAGCTAATCGGGGTTTATACTTAGTTAATTCATAGATTAGAGGTGTGTGGGTCCTCATTTCCTAACCCTGAGATTGAGGGTGTCACAAGTTGGTATCAGAGCTACAGGATCTAGTCCCTGAGACAAGTTAGGAATAAAAGGGTATTTTGGGAATGTATATCTATATCGCGAGAGAGTTCGACTCATATAGAGTTGAGTTAGACTATTAGGTATAGTCTAAGGAAAGTGTTTATAAGCTAAAGTGGTGACTAGAGTTAGGGTGTGAGTTAGCTAGAAGCTTTATTTAACCCTAATGCTATTTCTTGGTTGTTGTTTTGTGTTTTCTCTCAGGATTCCAGTAGTGGTAGTGATTCCGATTCAGAGGTTAGTTTGACCTGCACCCCAGTGGACCCAATTCCATCCTCTTCAGAGGAGCCTTTGTATGTTAGTTCAGATCCAGAGGAAGATCCATCTGAGAGTAGTGAGATTCCTATGCAGATATCACCCTTAAGGCCAGAGTCAGAGACCCCTGCCCCTGAGCCAGAGTCTGAGATGCCTAAGATTGTGCCTGTCAGTGTTGGTGGCAAGTTAGCCCAGGCTCGAGACTTTTTTTACTCCCGTATTCCTGAGTTGGGAGCTTTGGTGGATAGGCTAGCTCGAAAGTCTAGGTAGATCTCATCAGTTATGGATGATGAGTGGAGAGTTCAGATTAAGATGGTGGAGCAGGTTGCCCGGAGGAGATTGGATGAGGGACCATCCACTAGTGATGCTGATGCTGAGGCTCGGAGGCTGCATATGATCATTCGCTGGATTTTGGTTATGTTGAGAGAGATTCTGGATGATTAGATGCTAGTGTTGGTCAGGCGGGACTTTTGGTGAAGCCCGTAGTTGTTGTTTTCAGTGCCGGTAGGCTTTGGGATACTTGGTCAGATACCGGGATCCCTTTTTCATTTGTTGTATTGTATCTTAGAACCTTGTAGTGGTAGTTGATAGAAGTTAGGGGTAGATAGGGGGATGTTTTCCAGTTTTTTATCTGTTTAACCCTGTTATATTATTGTACCTATTTTCAGAACTTGTGATAATCATACTTTATTTATGTACCCTTAGTTTGATGAATCAAATATATATCTTGCTTCCTATTATGCACCCTGGAAAAACCTTTATAAACTGTTTTGTGTACCATGTTTCATAAAACCGTGTTTCGTAAAATTCTACCCTGTGCCACAAGAAAACAACACTGATATGAGAATTATGTAGTAATAAGATTGCATGTGCAAAATTGTGTAAAGCTTAAAACCCGCAAAAGAGATTTCGTAATAAATGTTATATATATGCCATGCTATCGTATTGCTAAATAATTGCTCAATCAGGTTTGTAAGAAATGGCTAACTTACCAGATCACCAAGAAGAAGAAATCCAAACCCAAGACCTAGAAGTGAATCCAGAAACCACCATGATGAGCAGACTTGCTCAGCTTTTGCAACAACCCGTAGCCCCTAAAGTTGGAAACTTCAAACACTTTCAATCCGTCCATCCCCCAGAGTTTTTAGGTTTTTCAGACCCGATAAAAGCTCAGTCGTAGTTAAGGTAAAATAGAGAAAGCATTTGAGTTGGCAGAAGTTAAGGATGACAAGAAAGCTCAGTATGCGAGTTATTACCTTAAAGATGAAGCGAGTTTCTGGTGGGAATCTTCGAAGGCATTGCTGGAAGGAAAGGACTTATTATGGGAGAAGTTTACTAAAATGTTTCTGGAGAAGTATTTGCCAAGTTATATGCAAGATCAGTTGGAGATGAAGTTTTTGGACCTTAGGCAAGAAGATATGCCGGTAGCGGAATATGAGGTGAAATTTTCGGAGTTGTCTAAATTAGTACCTGAGTATGTAAATACGGAGGCAAAGAAGGCCAAAAGGTTCCAACAGGGACTTAGGCCGTGGATTAGAATTCAAGTGGCATTGTTGGAGATTAAGAATTATGCCGCCTTAGTGCAGAAGGCAATGATAGTGGAAGGAGAGAGTGAAGCTGCAAAAAGAGAAAATGAAGGTAGGAAAAGGAAGTTTGAAAGCTCGGAGCAAGAGCAAGGAAGTTCAAAGTTTAGAGGAAAGTTTGGTAAGAATGGTGGAGGTCAGAACCAAAAGTTTCAAAAGTTTAAACCCGGTAACGGAGCTCAGAAGAACCGTTTCCAAAAAGCAGGACAACCGGGAAAGGATAATAGACCTCAGATTCAAGAGTGCAAGGTTTGTGGGAAGAGACACCCGGGAAGGTGTAACAAGTTGGATGTGACCTATTTCAAGTGCAATCCAAAAGGGGCATTACTCATCAGAGTGCCCGAATGGAGCAAAGAAGCCTGACTTAGCTTGTTTCAAATGTGGAAAGGTAGGCCATATGGCCAGAAACTGCAAGGAGCCTGTTTAGAAGGCCAATGTGCTTAGGATTGCTGGACCGCCCCCTCTCCCAGTACCAACACCTCAACCCAGAGCTAGAACCTTCAATATGTCAATGAAAGATACGGTGCAAGATGTGGATGTGGTGGCAGGTATGCTCGTTATAAACTCAGTAGAAGTAAAAGTATTGATGGATTCTGGAGCAACTAGATCTTTTATTTCTGAAAGTATTCTTGATAAAATTAATTGTGTTGCGTACCTTCTGGAACCTAACTTGATTATAGAGGTAGCAAATCAAGATAAAGTCATTGTTAATAAAGTTTGTCCCGATTATGTTGTGGTTATAGAAGGTCGGAACTTTTCTGCTGACTCAATTCCTTTTAAGTTAGGAGAATTCGATGTTATATTAGGAGTGGATTGGTTGTCAAACCACGAGGTGCAAATAGAGTGTAAAAGTAAGAAGGTGAAGTTAAAGACCAAGGATGGTGATAAAGTGATATTCAAAGGGAAAAGACAAGAGAAGAAATTTCTAACGACGATTGAAATGAAGAAATTGTTACGTCAAGGATGCGAAGTTTGTTTGGCTCATGTTAAGGATCTGGAGAAAGAATCCGTAAGGATTGAAGATATTCTTGTAGTAAGAGATTTTCCTGATATGTTTCCAGATGAATTACCTGGACTACCTCTAGATAGAGAGATCGAGTTTACGATTGATTTGGCTCCTGGAACGGAACCAGTATCGAAAGCTCCCTATCGTATGGCGCTAGTCGAGATGAAGGAATTGGCAGCGCAGTTGCAAGAATTGTTGGATAAAGGAGTGATTCGCCCGAGTGTATCCCCGTGGGGTGCACCAGTGTTGTTTGTAAAGAAGAAGGATGGAAGTATGAGATTGTGCATTGATTATCGCGAATTAAATAAGTTGACGATTAAGAATAAGTACCCTCTACCACAAATCGATGACTTGTTTGATCAGCTAAAAGGAGCTTCGTGTTTCTCAAATATTTATTTAAGATCTGGGTATCATCAACTAAAGATTAAAGCGGAGGATATACCCAAGATGAGATTTCGAACGAGATATGGACACTACGAGTTTTTGGTAATGGCATTTGGTTTGACGAACGCGCCAGCCGCATTTATGGATCTTGTTAGATATATTTGATAATGTCATGGCTAATATGTTTTATGTTTAGCTTTCAGATCTTATGTGAACAGGATAAATCAGTACTTAACTGTTGATCAATACTTATACTGGAAGTC